>NW_026943829.1:660077-753042 GCF_035594765.1 Anolis carolinensis | reverse complement strand
ACTCCCAGAAATCCTAACAGCTGGTAAACTGGCTGGGATTTCTGGGAGTTGTAGGCCAAAACATTTAGGGACCCATAGGTTGAGCGCCACTGTGCAAGAGCTTCAGATGGGCTCCTTCAATCCTGCATAACTGAAGTCCACATATACTTTATGGCATAAGGGTTAATACTGCTTTAAAACATTCTTATTTGGGGCTTTCAAGTCAACTCGGATTAATCGCGACCTTTTCCCAGATCTTTCTTGGCAAAATTATTATTATTATTATTATTATTATTATTATTATTATTATTATTATTATTATTCATTTCTATCCCGCTGGGATTCAAAACGGCATACAACATATAAAATTCATACAAATACATCAGACAGCAATGCATAATCAATTGAAACATCATATCCTGATATAAATACCCAATCAACATATCAAATAAAACAAGTTTAAAAACTTGTTTTGATCACAGAGATGTTGCCATTGCCTTCCTCTGAGGCTGAGAGAGTGCGACGTGCCCAAGGTCACTCCTCAGGTTTCTAGGGCTGAGCGAGGGTTTCAAACTGATGGCCCTCCAGGTATTTTGGACTTCAGCTCCCAGAATTCTTGACCATTGGGCAGGCTGGCAATAGGGGCTTCTGGGAGTTGGAGTCCCAAACACCTGGAGGGCCACAGGTTGTGCACTGGTTTAAATCCTAGTTTCCTAGAGCCTTAGGCTCGACTCAGAACAGGTTGCTTGGGAACTCAGCATGTATTGCTTCCAACAAACAACACTCCACCCTAATCCAGGAACTCCATAAAGAGAAAATACAATGGGCATTAAGACCATCTGGGTCATTGCCCTGGGATATTGTGATGACTCCAACATAAAGAGCTTTTGAATAAAACCACTGTACAAAAACATGGGCGGAAACTTCATTCAGAATCTGCAGGATCAAATCATGTTTGATGTGGATCTCTTTAGGAAAGGACTTCTAAGCCCAAATAGGACAGGTTCAACACAGTGTTGTTATTGTTGTTATTGTTATGGGCCTCCTGGTCATTTTTTACTAGAAGGTGAACTGATCCTTTCTGGGGCTGAGAGTGTGACTTGCTCATGGTCACCCAATGGGTTCTTAAGTGGGGATTTGAACCCTGGTCTCCAGAGTTGTCGCCCAAAGGGCAAACTGTGTTGATTCTCCCTTGACAATATCTAAACTTCTGGAAAGATGTTTTCAACCACTTAGAAAGAGAACCATACCAAAGCTGTAATGATGCTGTTGATGGATGAGGCGATGCGGGGAATAATAATAATAATAATAATAATAATAATAATAATAATAATAACAACAACAACTTTATTCTTGTATCCCGCCACCATCTCCCCGAAGGGACTCGGGGTGGCTTACACAGGGACGAGCCCAACAACATACATAAAACTTACATAAAACAATAAATAAAACAGTGAAACAATAATTAAAACAATAACAATAAAATGTAAATATCACTTAACAATTCTTAAAAACTTAGCATCAATTGCCTGTGGTCCTGTCTCAAGGAACCATTGTGTGATGCTTTCTTGCCTATTTGTCCTCCTACAGGACCAATGGGACACCCACATACGTGCATTTCTCCTCCTCCTTTTGCAGACATTGTAGGTCAGTAGTGTCAAACTTACAGCCCTCCATGAGTTTTCGACTCCAGCTCCCAAAATTCCTGGCCATTAGACAAGCTGGCAATAGGG
Source organism: Anolis carolinensis (assembly GCF_035594765.1). Lineage (NCBI taxonomy): Eukaryota > Metazoa > Chordata > Lepidosauria > Squamata > Anolidae > Anolis > Anolis carolinensis. Next base: position 751,330 of record NW_026943829.1, on the reverse strand, counting down.
GCTTCTGAGCGTCGGAGGCCCAAACAGCTGGAAGGCCACAAGTTTGACACCTCTGCTGTAGAGATTGGCATTCTTTTCTTCTCTCTTTGAAACACCCAAAACTCACTCTCCTCTGACAAAGAAAACGGTGCCTGAGGCTGTCCTGCAGGACTGTTCTGTGCTTTGTGATGAGAAGCTGAAATATCACGTGAGGCCTCCATGTCCAGACGTGATAATGGGATCAGAACTCTGGGACCCTCCGGAGCTTTGGAGGCACAGTCAGATGGTTCTGCTTGCCACAAAGCACAGAATGGTTAATCTGAGGGGCCTTCCATGGGTTGATAGATGGCTCAGGCTTACATAGATCTCCAGACGCAATTGCCACAGGCTCCCCCTGCAGTAGCTGGATCATCGGCCTGATCTTCCCCATCAAGCATAGAAACCAGGTGCTAACAAGGAGAAAGCAGCTGCATATGTTGTTGCTGCAAACTGGCCAAGTCAAGAACTTACGACAAGGTTATTAGGGTCCATGGACTCCACAGCGTCCAAGAACTTGAACTGGACTTGCTGGTACTCTCTGCTGTGCTCAAAGGCAAAGTGCTGGATCCCCCGCTTGGTCTCCAGCAGCGCCATAGAGATACCTGGGCAACAAGGAGAGAGAGAGAGTTCTGTTGGAACCAGAGGGTGCTGGCTATCATTATTTGCTTGTCATAAAAAAAATCCTGCTGTTTTGTTGACCCACATCTTGGATGCAAAGCTGGTGATCTGGGTGGGTTAACTCTTGCTCCCAGAATCCCCACTCCCAATGAAACCGAAAGGGGCCAGAAAACCACTTCCTTGTTGGTCATTTGGGATATTTTGCATGGAAAGGGAAGAGCCGTAGAGAAGCTTGTATATTCAAACAACCATTTTGAGAAGTTTCTACCAGCAGCAGTTCTTTTCTTTAAAAAAATTAATTAATTTTTATTCAATGAGACAAGCACATCATACAAAGATATATGCGACAAACAAAATGCATCAAACACATAAAACAAGTATTTTTTTCTTAATATAAAACACTAACTCACAACAGCTAACAAAACTACTAAGTCAAATCAATACACAAAGCACACAAAAGCTAATGAACAAACGTAAAAACTAATCTAACTAATCTACAGATCTCTCACTCTCGGCCTGATTTTTTTAGTTCTGACTAGTCTACTCCCTTTAAGAAATATTATACAATCACCTTTAGTGGCATGTTGCTTGTCAATCCCACAATCCTATATTAATCAATACATCTCCAATCTCTCTTAAGGTTAGACAGATACTTCTCCTCCATCAACTGAATTAACTTGTCAATCTTCATTTACCATCATCATTGACTCTAGACATTTCCATTCAAGCAGCGGATCTTTTCAAGAGGGACTAGCCAGCCAGCAATCTCTTGGGAAGAGACCCGTACCTTGAGAAAGCCCTTTGTGCTATCCATGTGGTGGAAAACATTGCACACTAAAGCCTCTGCTAAGGAAATCAAATCTCAGGCTGCTTGTAACACAAGCTTTGGAACCAACAGGAATGCCCCAGTTACCTGAGAGATGTGGCAAAACTGCTCACCTGTCTTGCTGTGGCGAGGCCAGGTGCTCTTGGGGACTGTCAGCCATGTGCTGCGGACGTACTGACGCTGCCTGAGAAAAAGAAAACAGGGGTCCAAGCAATGAGAAGGGGTGGAAGGGCAAAGGACAGCGAGAATTTTCCTGGAGTATGAACATCATAATGGCTGTACTCATGCTGTGCTTTATATTCTACATGGGTCCTTGAATCTTTGCATTTGACCCCATATGGCTGCAATATGTTTCCAACCAGGAAGGCCCTCTTCCTCACTAGCAAAAAACAACTAAAGAGAGGGACTCCTTCAATTATGGAGGCCCCAAGGAGCTTGAGGGTTAAAATGCCATCACAAGAACACTAAGAAGAAAAATACTGGCATGTTGATATTTTGAACAGCCAAAAAATACCTTAAAACTTCTATTTCTGGCCACTCTGTTTACAGCATTGAATGTTTGCCTTTTTTGTATGTAAACTGCTCTGAGTCCCCTCAGGGGGACTGGGCGGTCTATACAGTATTTATTAATTTTATTATTTACTTCGATTCCTTTGCTCTCTTTTGAAGCTTTTGCAATCATTAGGGGGTGTTCCTACTCGCGAAAAAATGGCCCCAGCCTGGCCTCAGCTGCCCACCCTACAACCTAGACAGAGCAACAGGAGGGAAAGGGCAGCTGTTTTCCCTCTGTCCCTGCCTGAGAAGTTTTTTGAACTGCAACTTTCAAAATCTCCTGCCCAGAATTGGTACTGTCTGTGCTGAGTGATGGATTCTGGAAATTGTAGACCCCAAAAGGCACTTTCCCCAAGGGCGCAGGACATGACATTTGAAATCAGGACTCAAAACTATCAGTGGAACTTATTGCCTCAGAGTATGGTACTGGATGGTCCCTGAGGATTACTTTCAACTCTACGATTCTATGCTTCTACAATTATTACATTCATACAAGTACAAATTAAGGTTAAAAGTTGGCAAGAAGAGCCTTTTGAAGAATGGCCTCTCTGCTAGTGTTTACTTTTTATCATGCACAATCGCGCCATGCCCCTCCCGCCTTTGGGGCTTCGTGTGGCCTTTTGCTTTCCCTGGGAACTTCTCTGACCGGAATCCTGTCCTCAGAGAAGCTGCCACCACAGTCTCCTCCTTTCAAACGCATCCACATCACCTACGAGGACAAACCCACATCCAGGCCTCTCATGGTGGCAGCTGGGTGCACAAAGGAGCACAAGCATATATTTAAGAAAAAGCAAAACTCCAAATCAGACCCTCTTTCTAAAGAGACACTGATGCTTTTGTGGGAAAAAGACTCCCTTTGAGCTTTTGGGGACTGCCCAGCTTTCTGTCAGTTCTCTCTCTTGGCTCAAAGTTCACAATTCCTCAGCTTTGAACATCTCAACTCAATTGTGTGTTTTCTAAAGCACAACAAAAAACGTGTCTTCATTTCCAGGCTTGGACTCACCTCTGATCGCCAAGAACGGCTCGGGCCCCAAAATATCTCTTCAGCTCAGTTTCTGGGTTCAGGTTCCTGGAAAAGGCATAATACAAACCCATCTTATTATTTATTTAGGAACAATGGATTAGTTACAAATGTGCCGTCAGCACTGCAAGGAAGAGAAGGACTGGGTCCTTGCTCTGAGACTCTTACAGAGTAAAATGGGCATCAAAGGGGGGCTTGTTTTGAACCGCATTTCCCAGCAGGCCTACCCTGTTTCCCCAAAAATAAGACAGTGTCTTATATTAATATTTGCTCCTAAAGATACAGTAGGCCTTATTTTCAGCGGATGTCTTATTTTTCCACAGAGAAGAATCCACATTTATTGTTGAACAAAAAAATGAACATTTATTATATACTGTACAGTAGTTGTCATCACAAACAAGCATCACCAAACTGTGAATCCTATCAGGAATTTCTTGTTACTACCATTATTTCCATATACAACAATCTATGGTATGTACATTTAATGATCCTGCATGCTCTGGTGGTCTGTTTGGTGGGCATGCTTCCAAACAAAAACTTGGCTAGGTCTTACTTTCAGGGGAGGCCTTATATTTAGCAATTCAGCAAAACCTCTACTAGGTCTTATTTTAAGGGGATGTCTTATTTTCGGGGAAACAGGGTAGTAGCCAATTGTGGGATGTTGGGAATTGCAATCTAACAAGCCTTGGACGGGATTACTTTCACTTATTTCAAGGTGGAAAAAGTTGGGAGAAGGCCATCTGAGAACAAGCATAGATTGGAGATGTTTATCTTAAAAGCACTGGCTGCCTCTCTGGATTGTTTTCGTTTTATTTATGATTGTCTGATCAGAGAGTTTTTCATTCTCAAAGGCAACCTATGCCACTATTGAACAGTTCTTATAGGAAAGTTCTTCCCAATGTTTATGCGTAAGCCTTTTTCTTGCAATTCAAATTATCTTCTGATGGTATTCCCTTCAGATGTTTAAAGTGGGTTGCATCACATCACCTCACATTCTTCTCCGAGATCACATACTCATCCTTTTGTTCTTCTTCAGGACCTGGTGATTTCTTTCCAAGACCTTTCCAAACTAAGCATCTCCAGATCTTCAGGCCACTTCTCATAGTTTCCAGACCTTCTGATATTTTGGTCAGCCTTCTCTGGACTCCTTACATCTTGTCCATCTCCTTGAATGGCTTTGCCCAGAATTGGAATCGGGTATTATTCTGGGGACAGAGTTGGACTAGGACTAGCCTCCTCTTCATACAGCCTAGAATCACATTGGGCTTTTTTGCTACTATATCACAATGTTGCCTCATGTTGAGCTTGTGGTCTAAGAAGACTCCTAGATCCCTTTCAGATAGACTGTTTTCCTTCTTGAATAGCTTTGATCAGAGCTGGACACAGAAGTGAGGTCTGGCCAAAGCAGAGTAGAGTGGGACAAGGACTTCTCTTAATCTGGTCACTAATCTCCTGTTGATGCAGCCGGGAATTGCATTGGCTTTTTTTGGCTGCTACATCACATTGTCCACACATGTTTAGCTTGTGATCTTCTAAGAACTCTGGATCTATTTCTAATTTAAAGCCAAATGCTACCTTAAATCATTTAGAACAGAACAAAAACAACAACAAGGAAGGGCAGAGCCATCAACGAAGCCACACGCCTTGCAACTGATGATCTCCTTCCCTTGATCTGGAACACTGGTTCTTAACCTGGGGCTCAAGGAGCCCTGGGGGGCCCATGAAGAAATATCATGATCTTTTACAGATAAATCTGAATAAACAAACAAGTGAAGGAATGAAAGCAAGCCAGAAAGGGAAATGGAACATAATCTTCATTTTCCACACCTCTTTTGGAAAACTTGGCTGTTTTAACCTATTGCCTCTATTAAAAACAGTCAGAGCTGGAAGTCAGTTATGAGAGTAGCTGGGTGGGAAATGTACCAGTAGAAGTAGTAGTACAGTAGTCTCACTCATCCAACATAAACGGGCCGGCAGAATGTTGGATAAGTGAAAATGTTGGATAATAAGGAGGGATTAAGGAAAAGCCTATTAAACATCAAATTACATTATGATTTTACAAATTAAGCACCAAAACATCATGTTTTACAACAAATCAACAGAAAAAGCAGTTCAATATACTGTAACATTATGTAGTAATTAATGTATTTACAAATTTAGCACCAAAACATTGCAATGTATTGAAAACATTGACTATAAAAACACTGACTACTAAAAGGCAGACTGTGTTGGATAATCCAGAATGTTGGATAAGCGAAGGTTGGATAAGCATGACTCTACTGTAGTAGTAGTAGTAACATTATTATTGTGATAGTTATTGTTGTTACTGTTGACATTATCACTGTTCTGCTCTCACTACTATTAGTATTGTTAAATTATTAACTATTACTAGTGTTGATGTTATTATTTTGAATTAGTATGGAATAATTACAACCAAAATATTATATTACGAGTGTAGGCGTTAACAGATTAATTTATATCCCCTTCTCTATAAATTTGAAGGACCCTCATGGGAAAATTGAAATCATTATTTGATGTGGCCTAGTGCCTTAAATCTTGAGTTTTGGCGGGTCTGCGGCCCTAAAATGTATTTAAAAGGGGGGCCTTGGTGAAGAAAAGGTTGAGAACTACTGGTCCGGACATAAAACACTCCTACTGCCCCTTCTTGGACAAACAGTGTAGTAATTTACTAGGCCACTGAACTCAGATGGAGCTGCGCTTTCCTCCCGGCCTGCAGTTCTACAATTCCTTCTCAGAATTAAAACCACTTAAGACATGTAGGCTGGGAAGACAAACACTATCTCCCACAAAGGGAGGAACAGGTTCACACAAGCACAGACTGATAAAAGGGACTTCCTGCACTACAGTTTCCAGAATCCTTAGCCAACAATTGCAAAATATGGTAAGACTGTTGATGCCACAACCATTAGTTATTTGGTTATGACATCCCATGTGTAGTCTGCATGACACTGACAAAACATAGAATTGGAAGAGACGATACTGGCCACCTAGTCCAAGCCCTTGCCATTTACGAAAAGCACAATCAAAGCACCCCTGACAGATGGCCACCCAGACTCTAGTTAAAAGTCTCCAAAGGAGCCTCCACCAAACTCCGTGGCAGTGAGTTCCACTGTTGAACAGCTCTCATGATCAGGTAGTTCTTCCTAATGTTCAGGTGAACCCAAATGGATATTGACAAATGAACACAGGGCTATGTAGCGACCAAATGGGAAGGAACTGGGAAGTTTTATTGACATAAATAATCAATTGTTCATGGTTTGCGAGAAACAAAGGCCTGGGGATCAGAAGATCTGTGTGTCGTATGACCCTGGTATAATTACTGTATGAGCTATATATATATGTTGAGCCTTAGAGCAGTATTTGTTAGTATGAACAATAAATGCTTTAATACCAGCAAAATAACTGTGTCATCTCAGAGAATCCTTTAACAACAAAGCATCTCTCCAATAGAAACACAGCTGATCCTCTTCAGGAACCTGACAGTTTGTTCAGACTGACAGTTCATGAAGTGATGAAGTTTTCAAACAGGATAACGCAAAAATATCTTACCTGTGCTCTACGTACAACAGAGGCCGACTGTCTGTGGGCACCCTGCTTTGGCTCTGGCATGAAGGTCCATCAGGAGTCTCAATCCTCACCAGGATGCTCTCAATGTCTTCTGCATCATCTTCATCTCCAAGGCCCTGTGCACAAAAATTAGAACAATATAGGTGTGGTTTTTGCTCCATGAACAGATCTTTGTTTCTTTTTAATACTGTTCATGTTTAATTCTATTTTAATGTTTGTATATTTTTAGGTTTTAAATTGTATTGCTTTTACTGGTGGGCCACTTTTTAAAGAAAAAAGGGATATTAATATTATTAACATTAATATCCCTTTTTGATGATAATAATAATAACAGTAACAATAACAATTCCACTGCAGGAACTTCCTGGTGAATAGAGGTTTCTCCTTGGCTGAAACAATATTATTATTATTATTATTATTATTATTATTATTATTATTATTTACAACATTTATATTCCGCCCTTCTCACCCCGAAGGGGACTCAGGGCGGATCACATTACACATATAGGCAAACATTCAATGCCTTTTAACATAGAACAAAGACAAGACAAACATAGGCTCCGAGCGGGCCTCGAACTCATGACCTCCTGGTCAGAGTGATTCATTGCAGTTAATTGCAGCTGGCTTGCTCTCCCGCCTGCACCACAGCCATAGAGGTGTGGCCTCCCATTTATAAAAGCTAAAGTACATAAGATTGAATGGTGCTCAGGAGTGGGGCACTGCATAGCCCTTTCATAAATTTGGTGCCAACTTACCGGAGTCTCACCTAACACATTCTTCTTGTTCTTTCTTTTCTTCTTCTTCTTGCGCGATTTGCTATTTGGAAGAGGCTTTTAAAAAATTAAATAAAAGTAAACAGTGAGACATATGGTTTGCAGCATCTCGCCAAATGGACATCATAAGCAGCCTACTTAGACCAGACAACCTGGTTTAAAACAAGTGTTGCACTGCAAGAGGAACTGGCACAACTGGAAAAAAAATCCAGAGCTCTGCCTCCATCCTGTGGCTGAAACTTAAATAACAAGTAGTTTTTATGGGACTTTATTCCCTGAAAGGACTGGCATCTAAAAGCAAAGGCATTTCTAGTCTAGCCTACAAGTGAATTCACTTCTATATTTCACCTTAATAAATAGCAGCATAACAACAGTGCTTTCCAATCCTCTTAATTTAAATATTTTGAATTAAAAACCAACAAAAAATTAACATTTACAAGGTCAGAAATCTTAGTACTTCATTTTTTGGCTCAGACTAGGAGCACTACACATTTTTAAGTGGTATTTAAATCCTGGGGCATTTAGTACCTTATCACACAATTATACGTCATTATTATTATTATTATTATTATTATTATTCTATTTTACCCTACTTTTTCTCTATCATATCAAAGTGGCCAGCACTAAAAGCTGTAACAACATGTGAATCAACATCTAACACATAATAAATATTAAAATAGAAATAAACAAAATATTTTTAAATATATACAGTAGTTAAAAGCAATAAAATGATTAAACAAATCTATTAAATGACATCAAACACAGCATCCTGGGGCATTTACCGTTTGGTCCAGTTGTTTGGTCTCTGCTCCTCCTTTTTGCTGGTCATTTTCCAGACTCTCTTCGTTCTTTCGGTCACTTTCCTCCTTCAGCCTGGAATCATCTTTCTCCTCTTTGGATGTGAGATCATCCTCTATTTCTTCATTGGTTATCTATAGAAATTAAACAAAATTAGTCCAGCTCAGCCCATAGGACTGGTTTCTCAACCTTTTTCTGACATTAAAGCATAAACTGTACTTGTATAAATAAAGCAGAGGCAAAAAAATAGAGTACAAAAACAGCCATTTAAATAAAATAAAATATTAAAATGCAATTAAAACATTTAACTCCATACATTAGGGTAAATCACGGGAACCATAGGCTTAGCCCGGGCCGTTCCATTAGTCTGTTACACATCTTTCATACCTATTATTGCACCAAATAATAGTTCTCTATTATGCAATGCAGTTTGCCTTTTACCGTGTTTCCCCGAAAATAAGACAGTATCTTATATTAATTTTTTCTCCCAAAGATGTTCTAGGTCTTATTTTCAGGGGATGTCTTATTTTTCCATGAAGAAGAATTCACATTTATTGTTGAACAAAAAAATGAACATTTATTATATACTGTACAGTAGTTGTCATCATAAAACAGCATAACCAGACAAACTGTGAATCCTATCAAGAATTTCTTGTTACTACCAATATTTCCATGTACAGCACTTTATGGTATGTACATTTACTGATCCTGCATGCTCTAGTGTTCTGTTCGGCGGGCATGCTTCTGAACAAAAACTTTGCTAGGTCTTACTTTTGGGGGAGGCCTTATATTTAGCAATTCAGCAAAACCTCCACTAGGTCTTATTTTCTGGTGATGTCTTATTTTAGGGGAAACAGGGGTAGAAACAGTGTGGGCAGGGAATGGGAGACATTTGCCTCAGACACATTTAATAACAAAAATCCTAAAGACATTTTAGGTTGGTGGCAGCTACCATTTTAAAAGAAAATCTAAAATCAAACAGTATACCCTCGCCTCTCACATACGTGTGCTTGCGAAAGAGTGTGTAGAGTGGAGAGGTATCTGATATATTTGGTGTCTGTTTTTGTAGTCAACGTCTTCAATACATTGCTAGATTGTAAATACGGTAATTACTAGATAACGTTACCGTGTATTGAACTGCTTTTTCTGTCAATTTGCTGCTAAAACAGCAAAAGGATCGCTTAAGACAGGCCTGGGCCAACTTGGGCCCTCCAGGTGTTTTGGACTTCAACTCCCACAATTCCTAACAGCCTACCGGCTTTTTAGAAAGCATTTTGTTACAAAATAAATATTACTTTATTAAAGGAAAAAAGGGCAACACTGTCAGGTTTGGTTCGCTTTCAATTTTATTTACAATTCTATACAGTGCAGGCAGCGTATAAAACATCGGCTGCTGGGAGGACTTCTAAGGAAGAGGGAGGCAAGGAGGAATCTTCTCCTTCCGTCTAATTGTGGATTATTATTATTTCAGGGTCCGTAAGGCATGTGTTGAAGTCCAGAGGCAACGAAAACAGCGACAAGCTGGGCAAGTAGATTGGCACAAACAGCAATTGCTTCCTTTGAAGCCTGACCTGGCCAAAGCATGGGTAAAGTTTATTTTTATAGAGCATGGGCAGAGGGCTGGGGCCCAAGGGAGGGAAGGAAAGGAAGAAGAAAGGGGAATTTGACCAGAATCTCCATACGCCAATGAAAGGAATGCAGCCCATTTAAAACACTATTGGGTTGTTGTATGTCTTTCGGGCTGTGTGGCCATGTTCCAGAAACATTCTCTCCTGACGTTTCGCCCACATCTATGGCAGGCATCCTCTCAGGCCCTTTCCTTTTCCCTCTCAGCCGCTTAAGCCTGAGAGGATGCCTGAGAGGATGCCTGCCATAGATGTGGGCGAAACGTCAGGAGAGAATGCTTCTGGAACATGGCCACACAGCCCGAAAGACATACAACAACCCTGTGATCCCGGCCATGAAAGCCTTCGACAACACATAAAACACTATTCTTGGTCTTCTCCATTTCCATAGAGCATGTGCAGAGGGCTGGGGCGCAAGGGAGGAAAGACAGGAGCAAGTGGATCCGTGGATAATAAATATAGAGTGTCTATCGATATGTATATATATACACGGACGTATACACAGATGCAGGCGGGTGGGGATGATGGGTGTCGGAGTGGATGCAAGGAAGATAGAAAGCGGAGAGGTTGAGGCTTCCTTTCCGAACCCAAAAAAGAATTTGACTCCTTTCCCTCTCTGGTGCATTGGAGACACAGCACAGGCAGAGACGGGGACGATGGGTGTCGGAGTGGATGCAAGAAAGCAGAGACGTTGGCGCTTCCTCTCCAGCTCCTCTTTCGGTGCAGCTTGTGACCCAAAGGCTTGGGGACGATGGGGGCCATGGTGTCGGGGGCCTAGCTGGAGGAGATGTAGAGGGACTGGGTCTTGCGGCTCCTCCGGTCGGGCGTGGCGGTGTTGAGGATGTCCACGCTCTTGCGGCTGGAGCTGACCACGTCCGTGACGAAGCCGGAGCAGTCGGAGCAGACGTCCTTGAGCACCGAGCCGTGGGCGTAGATGTAGGGGAACTCCTCCTCCACGCTCCGCCAGCGGGTGCCCTGCAAGGGGCTTTTGCAAAAGGAGAAGCGTTAGAACAGGGGTCCCCAAACTAAGGCCCGGGGGCCGGATGCGGCCCTCCAAGGTCATTTACCTGGCCCCCGCCCTCAGTTTTATAATATTATATTTTTATATCATTTTAAATAATATAATATATTGTATATACATATAATTGTTATACAATATAATACTAATAATACCATATAATAATATTAATTATATATTATATATTAAATGTAATATTACTAATAATAATATGGTATAGTTCAATATAGTAATATATAATGCTAATATTGTGCTATGCTAATAATATAATATATTGTATGTACATACAGCTGCTCTGAGTCCCCTTCGGGGTGAGAAGGGTGGGATATAAATGTAATAAATAAATGTAGTAAATGAATGAATAAATAAATAATTTTAGACTTAGGCTTGCCCAAAGTCTGACATGACTTGAAGGCACACAACAACAACAATCCTAATTAACTTGACTATCTCATTGGCCAGAAGCAGGCCCACACTTCCCATTGAAAACCTGATAGGTTTATGTTGGTTACAATTGTTTTCATTGTTGTTGTTATTATGCACTACAAATAAGACATGTGCAGTGTGCATAGGAATTTGTTGGTTTTTTTCCCTCCAAATGATAATTCGGCCCCCCCCCACAGTCTGAAGGATTGTGAACCGGCCCTCTGCTTTAAAAGTTTGAGGACCTCTGCGTTAGAAGCTAGGCTGGAGGCTTTTAAGCAGAGGCTGGATGGTCATCTGCCAGGAGGGCTTCGATTGTCTCTTCCTGCCTGGCAGGAGCGGGTTGGACTGAATGATCTTTGGGGTCCTTTCCAACTCTGGACTACTATCATATTGATAGTAATATTATAATGTAATACAATATTTTTAATTTTTTAAAATGAGATTTTATTTCTAGAAACTTTATAGAGTTTCAGGGTTGTTGTATGTCTTTTGGGCTGTGTGGCCATGTTCCAGAAGTATTCTCTCCTGACGTTTCGCCCACATCTATGGCAGGCATCCTCAGAGGTTATGAGGCATGGATAAACTAGGCGAGGAAGGTAAATATATAATAATAATAATAATAATAATAATAATAATAATAATAATAATAATAATAATAACTTTATTTTTATACCCTGCCTCTATCTCCCCGGAGGGGACTCAGGGCGGCTTACATGGGGCCAAGCCCGAATAAAAACAGTAGCAGTATAAAACACAGCAATAGACAACAACTTGCACAATAAAAAAAATAAAAAATAAAATAAAACATTAGCTAATAAAAAACAAGAACTAATAAAAACATGGATTAAAACTGAGAGATTGTAAAAGTAGACTGGGTAAGGTGCACCATATAAATATTGTAAACACAAGGTGACTGATAAAGTGCTGCAAATTCTGGAAGTGCAAATTGGGATGGGAATAGACCCTGTGGAGAGTCCTATATCTGTGGAGAGTCCAGGGTGTGACAAGAGTTAAGCGCTAATGTTTCAGTTAATCACCCTAATTAGCATTGGAAAGGTTTGTCTCTTGCCTGGGGGCATCCTTTGTTCAGAGTCATTAGCCGTCCTTGGGGCTCCTCTGCCCTCAGAGTGTTGCTTCCCATCTACTGTTCTGATTTTTGCGTTTTATAATACTGGTAGCCAGATTTTGTTCATTTCATGGTTTCCTGGACCACCTCAACAGCATCCACCCAAACATCCAATTCACCATGGGGGGAAAAAGGAAGAAAAACTGCCATTTCTAGATGTTCTGGTCATCCACAAGGGCCCCAAGGACGGCTAATGATGATGATGATGATGATGATGATGGTGATGATGGTCTAGGACAGTGATGGCCAACCTATGACACGCGTGTCAGCACTGACACACTTAGCCATTTTTGCTGCCACATGCAGATTGATTGGATGACTATGTCTTTTGTGGCCAAATTTGGTGTGATTTGGTCCAGTGGTTTTGTTGTTTACTCCATGGAAATTATGCACATTATGCGCGCGCGCGTGTGTGTATAATATATATATATATAATTCTATTATTATTGTAGTATATTATCATATTATTGCTATTATATTATTATTATATTATTCATGACTACATTGAAATTAGAATAGAGAGAAGTAAGCGTGGAAACTGCAAGAGGTACCATAGATTGTGGTACATGGAAAAATGGTAGTAAATAGTTGTTTGATTTATTAAATACAATTATATATTAAAAGGTAAAGGTTTCCCCTGATGTTAAGTCGATTTGTATCCAACTCTGGGGGTTGGTGCTCATCTCCATTTCTAAGCCAAAGAGCCGGCGTTGTCCATAGACACTTCCAAGGTCATGTGGCTGGCATGACTGTATGGAGCGCCGTTATATATTACAATTATAATTTTTTGTTATTTAAACTATACATATTGTGAAATTATGGTGTTTTTTTTCTCAAAGTGACACACCACCCAAGTCATGCTAGGTTTTTTGGTGAATTTTGACACACCAAGCACAAAAGGTTGCCCACCATTGCTCTAGGAAGCTATCATTATATTTCATGATGATGATGGACCCCTTCTCTGGCGGTTTTTAATCAGAGGCAGGATGGCCATCTGTCGGGAGGGCTTGGATTGAGCATTCCTATAAGGCAAAGGGACTGGACTGGGTGGCGCCTGGTGTCTATCACATGAGTCAACAGTGTGATGCAGCATCTCAAAAGGCCAATGTGATTGTGCCTTCCTGCCTGGAAGGAAAGGGTTGGTTTGGATGACCTTTGGGGGTCCCTTCCAACTCTAGCAAGCCTTGCCGGTTTGTTAACACTTACTGGAAGGTCTCCTTCTTCCGGAAAGGGGGTGCCTTGGGCCCCAATGAGCCCGGCAGGGTCTCGAAGCCCAAGGCATAGACCGGGATGTGGGCCAGCTTCTTGGAAGGCATCTTGATCTAAAGGCAAAGAAATGGGCTTCAGAAGATGGAGCGAAGAAAAGGATTGGGGACAAGAAAGAGGGAAAGGAATTGCTCTTACCTTCAGGCTGCAAGAACCACAGACAGACCTGAAAACAATAGAAGAAAATAAGATTGCGCATGGAAGGATAGAATAATAAGCGCCTTAGTCCCGCCCCACACCTGTCAATCCAAGGCAGGCCCCGCCCCCAGCTCACCTTTTGCAGAAGAGGCAGGTGGGCGGCCAGGAGAAGAGGGCAAACTTGGTCTTGCAGCAGCAACAGATCTAAAGAAAGAAGATCCAGAGGTAGCACAGTGGTACCAAACTGCATCAATTCTATAGTGTGGATGCATCCCTCTATACTCTTCTCATGATAAGACTATTTCTCATGTATAGCTATGTCTTTCAATATGCCTTCTGCACCTTGTTGCAAACCAGAAATAGATATAGAGTCTCACTTACCCAACACTCGCGTTGTAGATATATACTTATAACTGCATATATTTTATATTTACATGCAGTATATATTTTATATAATTTATAATTACAGTGGAGTCTCACTTATCCAACATTCTGGATTATCCAACGCATTTTTGTAGGATATTATTATTATTTTATTGTATGACACACCAAACAAGATAGACATGCTGGATTTCATATCACAAATTATTATTATTATTATTATTATTATTATTATTATTATTATTATTATTATTATTACAGTAGAGTCTCACTTATCCAAGCCTCGCTTATCCAAGCCTCTGGATAATCCAAGCCATTTTTGCAGTCAATGTTTTCTATACACCGTGATATTTTGGTGCTAAATTAATAAATACAGTAATTACTACATAGCATTACTGGGTATTGAACTACTTTTTCTGTCAAATTTGTTGCATGACATGATGTTTTGGTGTTTCATTTGTAAAATCATAACCTAATTTGATGTTTAACAGGCTTTTCCTTAATCTCTCGTTATTATCCAACATATTTGCTTATCCAAGGTTCTGCCGGCCCGATTACGTTGGATAAGCGAGACTCTACTGTAATCTCTTTCTTTTTACACATACACAGATATTTCCGGATTGTATATAGTGGAGAAACTTCCATTTGGGAAACTCTGAATAGTAGTTATTATTATTGTTACAGTAGAGTCTCACTTATCCAACGTAAATGGGCCGGCAGAACGTTGGATAAGCGAATATGTTGGATAATAAGGAGGGATTAAAGAAAAGCATATTAAACATCATTAGGTTATGATTTTACAAATTAAGCATCAAAACATCATGTTTCTGGCCAAATGGCCCTTGAGCTGACCTTGCCCTTCTTCATGCTGCTGTAGAGCTCCTTGCTTTGCTGGAACTTCTCCATCTCGGCCTTGACCAGCACCCGCCGGTCATTGACCATCTCCTCCACGGTCAGGGCCAAGCTCTCCGGGTGGCTGAACTCTTGCTGGGGAGGAGAAAAGGACCATAGGATTGGAGGGGTCCCTAGAGGTCATCCAGACCACCCCTCCCTCCGCCCATCCAGATTGGAGAAGTTCTTAGAGCAATGTCTAAAAGTCTATTTCCACCAGTTTTGGAACTTTTAGAATCCAATTATTCTTCGGAAGATAGTTCTTGATTTTTCCAACTGGGATTTAACTAGTCAAACGAGTCAAACTGGTTCCTACCTAGAAGATGGTTGTGTAGCCAAACACAGACACTTACCAGCCACAAGTATTTCATGCTGGACTCCGGAGGAGGGGGTCCCGATCCGGCCTCGGACTTTTCATCCACGGAGCTGAGGAAGCCCTGCTTGGCCGGGAAGGGGCTGGAGCCGCAAGAGACCGCCGGGTGGTAACTGGCCGGGACGGATCCTGCAAGGACATTGGCACCTAATGGTCAGCAACACCTGAGAAATAACACAACTTGGGCAAATGCCGTTGCATGCAATGAATTACCGTATTGACTCGAATCTAATGCGCCATCACTTCCAGCAATGAAAAGGAAAACCTTTCATAATGTGCACATATTAAATCATTTATATATATCTACACAAACATCTATTTTAGATTGCCTGCCTTTATGTTATATTTATGTATTATATGCACACATTATATTATTTATATATACAGACACACATATTTTAGATTGTCTGCCATATTATATATTATATTATTTCTATATACATACACAGACATATATTTTAGATTGTCTTCCTTTATATATACTATATTATTTATACACATACACATACATATTTTAGATTATCAATTTTACATTATATGTGATATGCACATATTACATTATTTATACACACATACATACATATTTGGGATTGTCTCCCTTTATATTATATTATATATTATTATTTATATATTATATACACACCTTATATTATTTCTATATACATAAACATACATATATTTTAGGTTGCCTGACTTTATATTATATTTAAATAATATAATATAAAGGCAGGCAACCTAAAATATATGTATGTCTGTTACATTATAACATTACATTATTTATTTATACAGACACACATATATTTTAGATTGCCAGCCTTTATATTATATTATTTATATATTATGTGCACATATTATATTATTTCTATATACATACACATATATGTTTGATTGTCTGCCTTATTATATATTATATTATTTCTATATACATACACACAGACATATATTTTAGATTGTCTGCCTTATTATATATTATTTCTATATACATATACACAGACATATATTTTGCATTGTCTACCATATTATATATATATATATATTATTTTATATATTATATTTTATATATTATATTATTTCTATATACATACATACACATATATTTTAAACTGTCTGCCATATTATATTAATACTATATACAGATATTATATTATTTATATATACATTTATGTGTTTTAAATTTTGCATAATATTTTTATTAAGTATTTAATTGATGTAATTGTGCTATTGATTTTATTGAATTCTGTTTTGGGGCATTGAATTTGGCCAACCCTTTAAGCCGCCTTGATTCCCTACAGGTGAGAAAGGCGGTGTAAAAATGTTGTAAATAAATAAACAAATAATAAATACATAAACACACACACATATATTTTAGATTGTCCACCTTTGGTAGGACACGCTGTTTTTGGTTGTTTTAAGCACCATGCACATTTGAGGGCACTCTATATATAAATAGACAAAGTTTATGCACCACCACAACAACACCAACAACATTGGTAAGGATGGAAAACACTATTGATTTCTGTCTAGGATTATGGCAATGGGGCAAGTCGTTCCAAAAAGTGTCTTTCTTGATTTTTGCTGTGATGCTGCATATCCAAAGTTAGGGGAAGTTGCTTTCAGGTGAGCATAGAAATGCAGCTTTGCTCTTTGCAATCAACATGGAGAGAAAATGCATGCAATAAATAAATGATGCTCCGGTCATTTTGCACAGAGAGAAGAGGGGTGGATTGGGGCGGAGGGGGAACTTGCCCGGGTTCTGGATTCTGGTCCATGCATCGGAGGGGGTACCTGAGCGGGGCCTGGGTTCGGACCCGCTGTATCCGTCGTTCTCGGCGTCCGGCGCATTGCTCTGGCTCTCGCTCTGGAACTGGGCCAGGTCCTGCTCCGAAAAAGAGCGGTCGCGCTTCAGCCCCAGACCTTGCAAAGCCTCTGACCCGGGAGAGTCCTCCTCCTGCGGAGAGACAGGGAGACACTTGAGGGTGCATCTACGAGGGCTATCCACAAAGTAGGTTACGTTTTGGATTTTAAAAAGGACAAAGTATAGGAGAAATCATTTACCATATGCAGCGGAAAGACACATCCCAATACTACAATCTCACGTAATCCCCATTGAAATCTAGGCACGTGTCATATAGATAAATGAGTTTGAAAAGGTCTGCCCCAGTAAATTTGCCGCCTCTCTCCTACGTTTCCAACAATGGGGGCATGGCTGGAAGCTGCAGGAAGGGAGAAGGGGGAAGGGCTGAGGACAAAGTGGGGAATTTACTGGAGCAGTAATTTTCAAACTCATTTATCTATATGAGACGTGCCTAGATTTCAATGGGAATTGCATGAGATTGTAGTATTGGGATGTGTCTTTCAGCTGCATATGGTAAATGATTTCTCCTATACTTTGTCCTTTTTTAAAATCCAAAACGTAACCTACTTTGTGGATAGCCCTTGTACACTGAAGAATGAATGCAGTTTGACACCACTTTCACAATCCCTGCCCTTACTTCGGAGGTGAGCATCTCCTCCATCTCGGCCAGCGTCGGGGCCTTCAGCAGGATCCGGGGTCTTTGGCGCTGCTGGACCGGGGTCCCCGAGTCCGAGGCGGAGAGGTTGATGCAGGAGGTGGACTTGGCGTCACCGGAGCAGGCCTTCACCAGGCAAGGCACGGATCCGAACCCTGGATGGCGGAGAAAAGGAAAGGCAATGCTTTGCACATGCTCTGCTACCCACCTTTGGGTCACTAACCCCAACTGACCTTCCTGTGGCCTAACGGACCCACCTTTCTGGTTCTGGAAGCGCTCTTCAACCGGACGAAGCTTCCTCTCCTGCTTGATCTCCTCCAAAATCTTTTCATGCAGCGTCCGTTGCCTCTGAGGAATCGGCCGCAGCCGCCGCTCCGAAGCCTGCAAAGAAGGAAGGGCAAGCAGGGTCATCATCATCATCATCATCATCATCAAAATAACAATAAAGTCTCATTTCCTGGAGGTTTTAAAGAAGAGGCTGGATGGTCATCTGTCGAGAGGGATTGGATGGTGGATGTTGTTTTCCTTCCAGGCAGAAGGGGGTTGGATTGGATGACCTTTAGAAGTCCCTTCCAGTTTTAGGATAATAATAATAATAATAATAATAATAATAATAATAATAATAATAATAATAATAATATCTTTCTGCCTGGCAGAAGGGAGTTGGATGCCTAGCAGGACTGGGTTGGACTGGATGGCCTTTAGAGGTCCAGCTCTATTATTATTATTATCATCGTCACTATTATTATTAGAATCCTAGACGTCCAGCTCTAGGATTCTAATAATAATAGTGACAATGGTAATAATAATAATAATAATAATAATAATAATAATAATAATAATAATAATACAGTAGAGTCTCACTTATCCAAGCTAAACGGGCCAGCAGAAGCTTGGATAAGCGAATATCTTGGATAATAAGGAGGGATTAAGGAAAAGCCTATTAAACATCAAATTAGGCTATGATTTTACAAATTAAGCACCCAAACATCATGTTATACAACAAATTTGATAGAAAAAGTAGTTCAATGCGCAGTAATGTTATGTTGTAATTACTGTATTTACGAATTTAGCACCAAAATATCACGATGTATAGAAAACATTGGACTGGATGGCCCTTGGGGTCCCTTTCCAAGTCTATAATCTATGAGAGGCTGGATGGCCATCTGTCTGGAGGGTTTTGACTGTGTTTTCCTGCCTGGCACAAGGTGGTTGGACTGGATGGCCTTTGGGGTCCCTCCCATGTCTAGCATTCTATGATTAATAATAATAATAATAATAATAATAATAATGATGATGATGATGATGATGATGATGATGATGATGAATCAAAACGGTAATAATTATAGTCCCCTTCTCTGGAGATTTTTAAGCAGAGGCTGGATGGTCATCTGTTGGGAGGGCTTTGACTGTGTCTCACTGCTTGGCAGCAGCAGCAACAACAACAACAACAACAAACAACAACAACAACAACAACATAGCCAAGGGATGCCTACCTGTCTCAAGGGTGGCCGGGATCTTATGAAGTCAAGGATGAGCGCATGAGCATCTTTCTTCACCCGCGGAGGGATGTCCCCATCCACCTGGCAGAAAAACACAAATAATAAACCAAAACGTTAAAATATTATAAATATCGTAACTGCTTCTTAAAGTGGTGTTGAACTGCATTAATTTTTTGGTGTAGATGCACCCTGAGAAGTAAGGGGGAAAGAAAGAAAAGGCAATAAATCCTTTCTAGGATTAAATAATCTTTCAAAATCTAGAGTCATAAAGAGGTTCAGCACCTTGGAGAGCTCCCTTAAAGCTAAGTGAAAAGCTGATATGAAAATAGAACAACAAAACTTGTATTAAAAGGTAAAGGTTTTCCCCTGACGTTAAGTCCAGTCGTGACCGACTCTGGGGGTTGGTGCTCATCTCCATTTCTAAGCCGAAGAGCCGGCGTTGTCCGTAGACACCTTCAAGGTCATGTGGCCACTGGCATGACTGCATGGAGCGCCTTTACCTTCCCGCTGGAGCGGTACCTATTGATCTACTCACACTCTGGGGGTTGGTGCTCATCTCCATTTCTAAGCCAAAGAGCCAGCATTGTCCATAGACACCTCCAAGGTCATGTGGCCTCTGGCATGACTGCATGGAGAACCGTTACCTTCCTGCCGGAGCGGTACCTATTGATCTACTCACACTCTAGGGGTTGGTGCTCATCTCCATTTCTAAGCCAAAGAGCCGGTGTTGACCGTAGACTCCTCCAAGGTCATGTGGCCGGCATGACTGCATGGAGCGCCTTTACCTTCCCGCCGGAGCGGTACTTATTGATCTACTCACACTCTGGGGGTTGGTGCTCATCTCCATTTCTAAGCTGAAGAGCCGATGTTGTCCATAGACACCTCCAAGGTCATGTGGCCACAGGCATGACTGCATGGAGCACCGTTACCTTCCCGCCGGAGCGGTACCTATTGATCTACTTACATTTGCATGTTTTCGAACTGCTAGGTTGGCAGGAGCTGGGGCTAACAGCGGACGCTCATTCCACTCCTGGAATTTGAACCTGGGACCTTTCGGTCTGCAAGTTCAGCAGCTCAGTGCTTTAACACACTGCGCCACCACCAGGGGCCTTAAACTTATATTAAACTTACTAGCTGTGCCCGGCCACGCGTTGCTGTGGCAAAGTATGGTGGTATGGGAAATAAAGTATTGAGGAATTGGTGGTAATTAGGGTACAGGGTAAAGGTTTTCCCCTGACATAATCTGAATTTTATAGGCCTAAGTGAGGTCTAAATCTGTCTGTCCCCTGGACTGAGTGGGTTGCTAGGAGACCAAGTGGGCAGCAATTGGAGAAAAACAATTATTCCTCTCCCTCTAATTAGGACTTTATTTTTCTTTTCTTTTTGTTGTATCAACCTAGAGGCGTGGATGATGGGTTGTGTTGTCAAATTTCGAGGTTGGGAGGCCTTTAGTTTTGTTGTTTTGTTGGTCGCCAGGATTCCATCACTCTTTTATATATATAGAAGATATTAAACTTATATTAAAGCAATGCGATCCACAATAGGGACTGGAGGCCAGCACTGACCGCTGCCCTGACCCCGGACTCACCATGACCTTGCGGAGCTTGTAGTTCCGAGCCCGGATGTCCTGCATCAGCATCTCGAAGGGGGTCAGCTGGTACTCGGTGGGCAAGGGGTCGAACTGCTTCTCCTGGACCTTCTTGAGCTTGACCCCGTTGCGCAGCTCCCGCATGAGCTGGACCCAGAGCCGGGCCTGGAAGACAGGGCCCAGCGGTCATCAAGACGCGGCCGGAGGTCAAAGCCTCACTGAGATAGGACCCCCAAACACCCCCGTGTCCCGAATCCATACCCAGTCGGTGTTCCTCAGGTTGTCCAGGTCTGCAACTGACCGGTCTCTCAGCTCCTCGTCTTCATTCTTCAGTTTCGTCAACATCTGCAGAGAAGAGGACATTGGGGAGACTATTTGTTTTGACTAATGCTACATTTAACCTCCAGAATTCTTCTGGAAAACTGGGAAAAGTTACTTTTGGGAACAAGAATCCTCCAGGATGGGCATATCTCCATAATCTCCATAACTGGTGGACCTCTCAAGGAAGGAGTATCAGAAATATAATAATAATAATAATAATTATTATTATTATTATTATTATTATTATTATTATTATTATTATTATTACACACCAGACATCACAGTTGTGGAAAAGAACAAGGTTTGGATCATTGATGTTGCCATCCCAGGTGACAGTCGCATTGACGAAAAACAACAGGAAAAACTCAGCCGCTATCAGGACCTCAAGATTGAACTTCAAAGACTCTGGCAGAAACCAGTGCAGGTGGTCCCGGTGGTGATGGGCACACTGGGTGCCGTGCCAAAAGATCTCAGCCGGCATTTGGAAACAATAGACATTGACAAAATTACGATCTGCCAACTGCAAAAGGCCACCCTGCTGGGATCTGCATGCATCATCCGAAAATACATCACACAGTCCTAGACACTTGGGAAGTGTTCGACTTGTGATTTTGTGAAACGAAACCCAGCATATCTATCTTGTTCGCTGTGTCATACAACGTCGTTGTGTCAATAATAATAACTTTATTTTTAATATCCCACCACTATCTCCACACAGGGACTTGGGGTGGCCCCAATCAATACAATTAAAATAAGGTAAACAAAAGACACGATATACAAAGCAACAGTATAAAATAGATAAAAACAGGGATACAGTATATAAGGATCGAGTGAGGCCAAAACTTAGAAAATCATACAGATTATACACATGGAAGGGACCCCCAAAGGCCAATGCAGAATGAGGTTGGACTAGATGACCTTTGGGGGCCCTTCCAAGTGCATAACTCTATTGACAGTGTAGATGCAACCTAAGACAAGAATAGGAAGCATTTCGGATATGGAAGGACTACACTTCCCAGCAGCTTCTGAGCCAGCCTTTGCTATGGTGGGAGATGCTGGGAGTTGTAGTCCGACATCCTCCATAGGCCAGCATGGTTCTCCTTCTTCCCTATGGGAACAATGGGGCTGTATTGCATTTTCTTTCCTTGCAAGCACATTTGATCTGCATTAAACCAGAGAAAAGGCCTCATCAGAAGGAAGAAGGAAGAGAACATCGGGACCTTCCCTTGGGTAAATATTTACCGAGAGGGAGCCTGAGATAAGACAAGCACATTATTTCCCAACGGACACTCCATTGTGCCGTTTGCACCTGGCAGGTGAGGAGGACGACCTTTGGAATAAGGAAAGCACGCTTTGCCCTTTCCTGGAAACTAGAACTTTCTCTACGATAAAGATTCACTACACACAATTGACCATAATTTAATTCATAATGGGACCGAAGGAGAGAAGCCAACCAGAATGAAAAGCAAATCGATTCCCAAATCCATAGATTGGTTGAAATAGAAATTTGGAAAAACAGACTCAAGCCTCAACTGTCTTCTAACTCCTAACACTGGCTTGTGTACTCTAACAGACTTAAGCCTCAACTGTCTTCTAACTCCTAACACTGGCTTCTGTAATCTTAACTGACTCAAGCCTCAACTATCTTCTAACTCTCTAACACTGGCTTGTGTACTCTAACAGACTCAAGCCTCAACTGTCTTCTAACTCCTAACACTGGCTTCTGTAATCTTAACTGACTCAAGCCTCAACTAACTCTCTAACACTGGCTTCTGTAGTCTAACAGACTCAAGCCTCAACTGTCTTCTAAATCCTAACACAGGCTTCTGTAATCTTAATTGACTCAAGCCTCAACTATCTTCTAACTCTCTAACACTGGCTTCTGTAGTCTAACAGACTCAAGACTCAACTGTCTTCTAACTCCTAACACTGGCTTCTGTTCTCTTAACAGACTCAAGCCTCAACTGTCTTCTAACTCCTAACACTGGCTTCTATACTCTAACAGAATCAAGCCTGAACTGTCTTCTAACTCCTAACATTAGCTTCTGTTCTCTTAACAGACTCAAGCCTCAACTGTCTTCTAACTCCTAACATTGGCTTCTGTACTCTAATAGACTCAAGCCTCAACTGTCTTATAACTCCTAAAAGTGGCTTCTGTTCTCTTAACAGACTCAAGCTTCAACTGTTTTCTAACTCCTAACACTAGCTTCTGTTCTCTTAGACTCAAGCCTCAACTGTCTTCTAACTCCCTAACACTGGCTTCTGTAGTCTAACAGACTCAAGCCTCAACTGTCTTCTAACTCCTAACAGTACATAAGCCAGTTTTAGGAGTTAGAAGACAGTTGAGGCTTGAGTTTTCTTGGAAGTAGACTGTTATAAAAAAAGAGCTGTACAGCGCTCTGATAAAGATTATAAGTTAAAGTTACAAACTGAAACGTTTTGAAGTTTAACCTGACAAGAAAGGTACCTGTATATTTAAATACATGACGTTGTGAGCAAAATAAACATGTTATTTTAAAGAAGCTTACTTGTCTGTTGAGAGCATGGAATCGAAACAAGAGTTCTACAGATGCAGCCTAGACTCACCCAATGGCCAAAGCACCCCAGCGTCCACTCTCTCCATCCCAGGTGCATCGGTCACTCACCTCCTTGGTCTCCTGGATCTTGGCCAAGGCGGCCTTCAGCTCCACCGTCTCCAGGAACAGGGCCCGGCAGACCGCCTGGTAGTGCGCCTGGGCCTCCTGGGGCTGGCTGAGCCTCGATGTGCAGAGCCGCATGACCTGGCGGAAGGTGCGCACGGCGCGCAGGGCCCCCCTGGCCGCCGCCGCCGCCTCTTCCTCCTCCTCGTCCTCCTCATCTTGGCCGCCATAGCCTTCGTCCGCCGTGCCGCAGCTGCTGTCCTCCGAGTCGCTGTTGACCATCAGGTCAATGAGGCGCTCCAGGTCGGGGCTGAGCTCCCGCTCCTCGTTCTCGTCCAGGCCCCAGTCCAAGGCCCGGTAGATTGCAAAGCCCAGCGACTGCACCATCTGCAAGGAGAAGGGACTGACCGTTAGAGAACGTGATCGTGGTCATCTCGGATCAAGCCGAACTGGCCTCCACCTTGCCCAGTGTAGATCCATATGAAGCCCACCGTCACAACTGTGACCCAAGCCTACTGTGCATGGTTGTTAATACATTTTCATTTTCATGGGTGTATCTGCACTGTGGAATGAATGCAGTTTGACTCCGCTTGACCTGAACTGGATTACATGGCAGTGTGGACTCAAGATAAACCAGTTCAAAGCAGATACTTGCCTTGGCATTGTGGGTTATATAGGTGTGCGTTAGGGCCTTGAGCCTACACTGCCATATAATCCAGTTCAAATAAGATAATCTGTATTTTATAGGCAGTGTGGAAGAGGCCTGAGTGAAGAGGCCCTGGGCGCCATTAAATGGCTGAGTGGGTTGCTAGGAGACAAAGTGGGTGGAGCTTAGCCTTCTAACTGGCAGCAAGGGGAATACACAGTTCTTCCTCTTCTTCTAATTTGGACTTTGTTTTTCTAGATTATTTTTGTTTGAAAGACATATTTTGGATGACTATGTCTTTCGCGGCCAAATTTGGTGTGATTTGGTTCAGTGGTTTTGTTGTTTACTCCATAATAAAACACACATTACATTTTATATATATAGATATAATACATTGTATGTTATGGTTGAGCCTTCGGGCTCTGATACTAGGAGACGGGGTCGTAAGACTCCTCGAGAGTCAGACTCTTTTGAGGAGCGTGAAAGGAAACGGCTCCGGGATCTATTTGCAGAACCAACAGATGAGGACTCATTTGAGGGTTTTACCGAGGGAATGGAGGAAGAGGTGGTTAGCTCAGAGGAGGATGACATGGAGTGGACTCGTGTGAGGGAGGATTTGGGTGTCACCGGCAATCAAAGCATGGGAGGCGACTGGCGGGTTGCAGGATCAGACCCATGGACGGGCTGGAGGGATGGAACGGGATCCACAGCTGGGGATGCTGTGGGGCGTAGTCAAAGGTGTTTTAGCTCTGATGAGGATGATGATGATGGGGCACCTGGAATTGGGAGGGCAGCTGACAGCCATGATGAGTTTGAACTGTGATAAAATGGGGTTTAGGATCAAGGTCTAATTGCGTTGGGCAAGGTAATCTGGACGAACGCTTGGGCTCTTGTTGGGGAATTTCCTGAAGACGGGTGTGATTCGTTGCTGGATACGTAAGTTACCAAGGACACTGGGCATAGACGGCGGGAGGTACTGTGTGGGGTTTTTCTGTGCAACTTGTGTTTAATCTTAATAGCTTGGACCTCCGTCGTCTTTTTGACGGACATTAATTGCCTACTCTGGATTGACGCTGACTGACTGACCTCGACCCCAGACTACTCCTTCTGTGGCTATCGTTGAGACTTGTGGAATTCTAGACGTCTGCACCTGGCTTTCGACCTTGGACTGGATTGGGACCCCGCTGACTGCCGTTACCCTGATTGATGTGCCTGGACCCGGATGTTGCTCGTTGCACGGAGGAGTAAACAGCCTGATTTACTCATCTGTAGTTTTTGTGTAGCAGAGAAGAATCTGCTGCCAGTTTATTGTTTTCATTCTGACCGCTGTTTATCCTCTTTTGTTTGCTTTGTTCGTCAGGCTGAAGTAAGCACTTTTGATTTAATCCGGATTAAACTCCTGTTTAATCCGGTTTATTACCTTTAACCGTTTTAGTTCAAACGGAACTGTTTTTGTTACTTTTTACACTGAAGTCAAGTGTTTGCCTTGTTATTTGTTTCTTAACGGGCAATTTTAGTTCTGTAACCTCAATAAACTGAGTTTTACTCTATTTGGTGGCGTTCTGTCTA
The DNA here is from genome assembly GCF_035594765.1 of Anolis carolinensis. Taxonomy (NCBI): domain Eukaryota; kingdom Metazoa; phylum Chordata; class Lepidosauria; order Squamata; family Anolidae; genus Anolis; species Anolis carolinensis. The sequence continues at coordinate 725,117 of NW_026943829.1, read as the reverse complement.
TGACATTGTATATACGTATAATATTGATAATACAGTAGAGTCTCACTTATCCAAGCTAAACGGGCCGGCAGAAGCTTGGATAAGCGAATATCTTGGATAATAAGGAGAGATTAAGAAAAAGCCTATTAAACATCAAATTAGGTTATGATTTTACAATTTAAGTACCAAAACATCATGTTATACAACAAATTTGGCAGAAAAAGTAGTTCAATAAGCAGTAATGCTATGTAGTAATTACTATATTAACGAATTTAGCACCGAAATATCAGAATGTATTGAAAACATTGACTACAAAAATGCGTTGGATAATCCAGAACGTTGGATAAATGAATGTTGGATAAGTGAGACTCTACTGTAATCCAGTATAAATAAAATAATCTGTATTTTATAGGAAGTGGAAGAGGCCTGAGTGAAGAGGCCCTGGGTGCCATTAAATGGCTGAGTGGGTTGCTAGGAGACCAAGTGGGCGGAGCTTAGCCTTCTAACTGGCAGCAAGGGGAATACACAGTTCTTCCTCTTCTTCTAATTTGGACTTTGTTTTTATAGGGTTTTTTGTTGGAAAGACATATTTTGGATGACTATGTCTTTTGCGGCCAAATTTGGTGTGATTTGGTTCAGTGGTTTTGTTGTTTACTCCATAATAAAACGCACATTACATTTTTATATATATACATTGTATATACAGTAGTCTCTCACTTATCCAACACTCGCTTATCCAACGTTCTGGATTATCCAACGCATTTTTGTAGTCAGTGTTTTCAATACATCGTGATATTTTGGTACTAAATTAATAAATACAGTAATTACTACATAGCATTACTGTGTATACTGTACTAAATAGCATTACTGTGTATTGAACTATTTTTTCTGTAAAATTTGTTGTATAACATGATGTTTTGGCGCTTAATTTGTAAAATCACCTAATTTGATGTTTAATAGGCTTTTCCATTATCCCTCCTTATTATCCACCATATTCGCTTATCCAACATTCTGCCGGCCCGTTTATGTTGGATAAGCGAGACTCTACTGTACATATAATATTGATAATATTATAATGTAATACAATATAATAACAATACACTATTATAATTGTATATTTATATTACATGTAATATTACTAATAATATTGCAATACAGAGGTATAGTACAATATAGTAATATATCATGTTTATTTTATGCTGTACTAATAGTATATATTGTATGTACATATAACTTGTAAGCCACCCTGAGTCCCCTTCGGGGTGAGAAGGGCGGGATATAAATGTCGCTAATAAATAATAATAATAATAATAATAATAATAATAATAATAATAATAATAGCCTGAGTGACTTAGTCTCAATTAAGAGATAAAAATGGGATATAAGGAATAATAATAATAATAATAATAATAATAATAATAATAATAATAATAATCTTGAACTCACCTGGGCTTCTGCAGAAGGCGTTAAAGTCAATGGGAGTTCTGCAAAAGGAAAAAAAATACACAATTAATATTCCTCTTTCTTGGAACCGGATGTGTTGTTGTTGTTGTTGTTGTTACTATTACTCCAAGTTTAAATCTCCTTTGTTCAAAATTCCTGGAACCAGAAGTGTTTTGGATTTTCATAATTTCCCTTTGTAGGAAACATTTGCATCTAGGTCACGAGATATCTCGGAGATGGGACCCAAATCTAACTATGACATTTATGTATCCTTCCTCTGCATCTGAAGGTTGTTTCAGACACAATATTTTTAATAATATTGTGCATGAAACAACATTTGTGTGCCTTGAACCACCAGAAAGCAAAGGTTTATCGTAGGAGGATTTTGGACGCCGAAAAAGGCACGTGCAACCTTTGTTATTGTTGGGTTGCTGTGAGTTTTGCAGACTATATGGCCATGTTCCAGAAGCATCCTCTCCTGACGTTTCACCCACATCTGTGGCATGCATCGCCAGAGGTGTGAGGTATGGAGAAACTAAGCAAGGAAGGTTTATATATTTGTGGAATTTCCTGGATGGGGGAAAGAACTCTTGTCTTTTGGAGGTCTGTGTGAAACCATGAAAATGAACAAAATCTGGCTACCAGTATTTAAAAACTCCTAAATCAGAACAGTAAATAAAAACACTAAAAACAGAAGAACTCCAGACATGGATCAATCAGGGGCAGCTAACGACTCTGAACAAAGGATTCCCCCAGGCCAGGATGTGAGGCTGGGAAGGCCATTCAATGCTAAACAAAGGTGATTAATTACAACATTTACACTGGCCTCCTCTTTTGGAGCCATGGCAGTCCAAGTGGTGTCAAAACTGGATTAAGTGTGCCGTATAGATGCCTCCTTCCTTTGTCCTTGTCCTGCATGCTTCTCTCCTCCTCCAAAGCGGCCACCCACTGCTGTCCATCTGGTCCGTCCAGGCACTTAACTCCATCCGCTTCCATCTGGCCGTCCATCTGCTTTGGCCTCGAGACGTTCCCCAAAGGGAGGAAAGGCCACCTGCCTCTCACATTTGTTGCTAGGGGTTGGGTGACCTTTTCCCTTTTAGTTGGACGGGGTCAAAGGCAGGAAATAGGTCTCCAGGGCATTTGGCCAAGTGAAAGGAACAGAGGTGGAGACGGGATCAACTTAATGCACATTTGCAATCTTTCTGGCTTCTGGATATTAATAAAATCCGCAGTATTGACAGAACTGTTGCTTCTCCAAGTGTTTCTGCTTTCCACTGGCTTCAGTTGTATTTCTACTTCAATTGATATGTTAAAATGTTAGTACTGTATAAATGTTTACCGATGTTTGTTCTAACTGTCGCAAGATGCCTTGAATCCCAGAGTGAGGAAAAGGTGGCACAGTAAGAACTATAGAAATAATAACAACAATAACAAAGTGTTGTCGAAGGCTTTCATGGCCAGAATCACAGGGTTGTTGTGAGTTTTCGAGGCTGTCTTGTCATGTTCCTGAAGCGTTGTCTCCTGACGTTTTGCCCACATCTATGGCAACCATCCTCAGAGGTTGTGATGTGTATTATATAGAATCATAGAATCCTAGAGTTGGAAGAGACCTCATGGACCATCCAGTCCAACCTCATTCTGCCCAGAAGCAGGAACATCACATTCAAAGCACCCCCGACAGATGGTCATCCAGCCTCTGCTTAAAAGCCGCCAAAGAAGGAGCCTCACCAGACTCTGGGGCAGAGAGTTCCACTGCCGAACAGCTTTTTCTCCTTCCTCCCTCACAACCTCACAACTTCTGAGGGTGCCTGCCATAGATGTGGGCGAAACGTCAGGAGAGAATGCTTCTGGAACATGGCCATACAGACCGGAAAACTCACAACAACCCATTATGGTATATATATTGACATAGAGAGAAAATGCTCTCATAGCATTTCTTTCTTTACAATTTATTTATTTCGTGTCAAAAGCACTGCATGGTAAATACATTTTAAAATGATGACATAAAGGAAATCACAAGCAACTAAATAGTTTTAGACCAAAAGCGGGCAACAGCAACCGCATTGTCCGTAGCTTTAAACAACTCCTCCTCCGTGCATGAGGCAGGGCATGTAAGACATTCCAATAAGAATGTCTCTCTGCAGCCAAGCTGTTAAAGAACTCTTGCAAATGTAAATCTAGGGAGATTGGAGAGATTCTTGTGTTTTAATTGTTGATTTTATTTGTTGTGTTGACACTGTTTTTAGTTATTTATATTGGTTTTAACTTGTCACATTTTGTTTCTGTTTTGGGCTTGGCCCCACGTTAGCTGCCCTGAGTCCCTTCGGGGAGATGGTGGCGGGATAATAATAATAATAATAATTATTATTATTATTATTATTATTATTATTATTATTATTTTATTTTATGACACAGCAAACAAGATAGATATGCTGAATTTCGTATCACAAAATCACAAGTCGAACACTTCCCAAGCGTCTAGGACTGTGTGATGTATTTTCGGATGATGCGTGCAGATCCCAGTCGGGTGGCCTTTTGCAGCTGGCAGATCGTGATTTTGTCAATGTCTATTGTTTCCAAATGCCGGCTGAGATCTTTTGGCACGGCACCCAGTGTGCCCATCACCACTGGGACCACCTGCACTGGTTTCTGCCAGAGTCTTTGAAGTTCAATCTTGAGGTCCTGATAGCGGCTGAGTTTTTCCTTTTGTTTTTCGTCAATGCGACTGTCACCTGGGATGGCAACATCAATGATCCAAACCTTTTTCTTTTCCACAACTGTGATGTCTGGTGTGTTGTGTTCCAGAACTTTGTCAGTCTGGATTCGGAAGTCCCACAGTATCTTTGCGTCCTCATTTTCCAATATTTTTGCAGGTTTGTGATCCCACCAGTTCTTTGCTGCTGGGAGGTGGTACTTGAGGCATAAGTTCCAATGAATCCTTTGGGCCACATAGTTGTGCCTCTGTTTGTAGTCTGTCTGTGCGATTTTCTTACAGCAGCTGAGGATATGATCCATGGTTTCGTCGGTTTCCTTGCACAGTCTGCATTTTGGGTCATTAGCTGATTTTTCGATCTTGGCCTTCATTGCATTTGTTCTGATGTCTTGCTCCTGGGCTGCAAGGATCAGGCCTTCTGTCTCCTTCTTCAGGGTCCCATTGTTGTTGTTGTTATTATTATTATTATTATTATTATTATTATTATTATTATTATTATTATTATTATTATTATATACACACATACATACATACAGAGAGAGGGAGATAGCAATAATAAAACCAACAATATCCATGCAAGAACTATTTCTGGTCTTGCATGTTTTGCTGCCAGTGGACACAGGAGGCATCAAGCAGGGAGCTGCAAACAGTATGGATGAAAGAAAAGCAATGCTCAATGTGTTGTTGACACATACAACAACCCCAAAAGCAATGCTGTTCTGCAGCGAATATACTTTGCTCTCTCCTGCCTCTGTTCCCATTAGTTTCCCTTCAGGGACGGTGGGAGTGACGCAAGGCTTTTGGTCCGGCCCGAGTGCCGCCTTGCAGGGCTGGAAACATCCCCGAAATGCACCAGGAGGGTCACCTTGCATTTGCAGGGCTGGATGGAAGTCAAGGAAGGAGCCCCAGGTGATAATAACCATTAAAGAACTGGGCAAACTGGTTTTTTTGTGTTGTCCTAAAACACCTTCTTGCGGTGCTTCTGAGCAAATATTATCAATTGCAACCGCTACCGGGAAAAACCTTCCTCTTGCAAATGTTTGGGTGCAACAGTCTTGGAACATGGACAGAGAACCAGCATTGGGTTGGGAAAAGACTCAATTGGCTTTTGTCCTTCTATGCATTTCTTATTTAGATGGGTTCGCCTTATGCACAAGGTAAACATCTCAAAATAAGATGCAAAGACCCTATAATAAAATTAATAATGATAACAATAAATAAAATAATATTAAAAATTTAAATAATAATAATAATAAAATGAGCACACAAAGATACTGTGGGACTTCCGAATTCAGACTGACAAAGTTCTGGAACACAACACACCAGACATCACAGTTGTGGAAAAGAAAAAGGTTTGGATCATTGATGTCGCAATCCCAGGTGACAGTCGCATTGACGAAAAACAACAGGAAAAACTCAGCCGCTATCAGGATCTCAAGACTGAACTTCAAAGACTCTGGCAGAAACCAGTGCAGGTGGTCCCGGTGGTGATCGGCACACTGGGTGCCGTGCCAAAAGATCTCAGCCGGCATTTGGAAACAATGGACATTGACAAAATCACGATCTGCCAACTGCAAAAGGCCACCCTGCTGGGATCTGCACGCATCATCCGAAAATACATCACACAGTCCTAGACACTTGGGAAGTGTTCGACTTGTGGTTTTGTGATACGAAATACGAAATCCAGCATATCTATCTTGTTTGCAGTGTCATAATAAAATATAATAATAATAATAATAATAATAATAATAATAATAATAATAATAATAATAATAATAATAATAAATTGTACTATGAATGCAGTCTGGCACCACTTTAATGGCCATGGGATTATGGGAGCAGTTGCCCTGGAACTATCCAACGTGCTAGCCCACATTGAGGGGTTCAGAATCGTGGGTGTGTCTACATTGAAGGTTTAATGCACTTTGGCATCACTTTGGCTGCCATAGCTCAATGCAATGGAATCCTGGCACCACCTTTCTGGTCTTTCCAGGGCGGCACATGAGCCCTTGAATTGCACCACGTCATTAAATGTAATTACTCTGTCCTTGCAAGATACTTTGGCCTCTGTCCTCCTGCAATAATCTGCCCCGAAGACCCACCCGGATCAGTGGGGCAGAGGGCAATTGCACGCCACTTAAAATGCCATGTCGTAGCACAAAGCTCTGTAATGCTAGGAGTTGTCGCTTGAAATGGTTTTGTATGCCAAGAGGTGCTGCTGCCTCTCCAAACTACAACTCTCAGCACTCCACAGCATCTCAATCGAGAGATAAAAGCAGGATATTATTATTATTATTATTATTATTATTATTATTATTATTATTATTATTATTATTATTATAGAAGATCGGGGGCAGAGGACTCTTACTCTTACAAGTCAAACAAGCAGTCAAAGAAGAAGAACATGCCCTGGCAGAATATGCCAAGCAAAGTGAAGAACCTGCTTTGATTGAAGTCAAAAATCAGAAACTCCTCAGAACACAGCAGACAAAGAATCAGTACAAGAAAACTGCACTACAAACTAGAGCTGACAGCTGGCACAACAAAACTATCTATCTTGTCTCCTGTGTCATCATAATAATAATAATAATAATAATAATAATAATAATAATAATAATAATAATATAATCCAGCATATATGTCTCATTTGTCATACTATGTTATAACATACTATGATCCAGAAGCATTCTCTCCTGATGTTTCACCCACATCTATGGCAGGCATCCTCACAACCATGGCCAGCTAAAACGCACAAACTGGGTTGCTCTGAGTTGTCTGTCTGGCCATGTTGACTGTGTGATGTATTTTCGGATGATCCGCGCAGATCCCAGGAGGGTGGCCTTTTGCAGTTGGCAGATCGTGATTTTGTCAATGTCTATTGTTTCCAAATGTCGGCTGAGATCTTTTGGCACGGGTTTATTATTATTATTACTATTATATTATTATTAATTAATATCCTGCTTTTATGTCTTGATTGAGATGCAAATTGATCCAAAACATTTTTTAAATGTTAGCCAGGATATAAATACTGTTACCGGTACTATTACTACTACTACTACTACTACTAATAATAATAATAATGGTTCTTTCTTTCTTTCTTTTATTATTAATTAATATCCTGCTTTTATGTCTTGATTGAGATGCAAATTGATCCAAAACATTATGTTTTTTAAATGTTAGCCAGGATATAAATACTGTTACCGGTACTACTACTAATAATAATAATAATAATGGTTCTTTCTTTTTTTTATTATTAATTAATATCCTGCTTTTATGTCTTGATTGAGATGCAAATTGATCCAAAACATTACGTTTTTTAAATGTTAGCCAGGATATAAATACTGTTACCGGTACTACTACTACTACTACTAATAATAATAATAATAATGGTTCTTTCTTTTTTTTATTATTAATTAATATCCTGCTTTTATGTCTTGATTGAGATGCAAATTGATCCAAAACTTTATGTTTTTTAAATGTTAGCCAGGATATAAATACTGTTACCGGTACTACTACTACTACTACTAATAATAATAATAATAATAATGGTTCTTTCTTTCTTTCTTTCTTTTATTATTAATTAATATCCTGCTTTTATGTCTTGGCAATAACAGAGAGCAAGCATGCCAATATTGAGACCAATTGCAATGGGAATGGGCAGAGCAATAATAATAATAATAATATTAACAACAACAACAACACAGTCCAGTTTGCAATTGGCAAGGAGACAGGGAAAATTGCTGGTGCTGCTTTGATTTTTGGGAGCTTACTAAAGGATTGAGATGCAGTTCCTCCAAAGTTAAAGGCAATGTTTTGCTCCTCTTCCCCAAATAAGAAGAGGTCTCTCCAAGGATAAAATGAATCCCTTTTTAATGTTTGTATATCTGTAAATTTCAAACTGTACAGGCTTTGATGTAAGCCTGCTTTGAGTATCCTTGTTAGGGAGAAAAGCAGGGTATAAATAAATAAACAACAACAACAACAATTAGGTTGCTGTGAGTTTTCCAGGCTGTCTGGCCATGTCCCAGAAGCATTCGCTCCTGACGTTTCGCCCACATCTGTGGCAGGCACTCTCAGAGGTTGTGAAGTCTGTTGGAAACTAGGCAAGTGGGGTTTATATATCTGGGGAATGATGTCCAGGGTGCAAGAAAGAACTCTTGCCCGTTGGAGGCAAGTGTGAATATTATAATTGAGCACATTGATTATCATTGAATAGCCTTGCAGTTTCAATGCTTGGCTACTTCCTGCCTGGGGGAATCCTTTGTTGGGAGGTGATTAGCTGGTCCTGATTGTTTCCTGTCTGGAATAGTCTGCAAGGCTATTTGGTGCTAATCAAGGTGATCAATTGCAATATTCACACGTGCCTCAAACAGACAAGAGTTATTTCTCGCACCCTGAATGGCCTTGCAGCTTGAAGGCCTGGCTGATTCCTGCCTTTGTTGGGAGGTGATTAGCTGTCCCTGATTGTTTCTTGCCTGGAATAGCCTGCAAGGCTATTTGGTGCTAATCAAGGTGATCAATCGTAATATTCACACATGTCTCAAACAGACAAGAGTTCTTCCTCCCACCCTGAATGGCCTTGCAGCTTCAAGGACCGCCTGCTACCTACCTATGGGCAAGCATCCTTTGTTGGGAGGTGTTAGCTGGCCCTGATTGTCTGTCTGGAATTCCCCTGTTTTCTTGGTGGGGGTTACCCTTTATTGGGAGGTGTTAGCTGGCCCTGATTGTCTGTCTGGAATTCTCCTATTTTCTTGCCTGAATGGTACCTTTTGTTGGGAGGTGTTAGCTGGCCCTGATTTTCTGTCTGGAATTCCCCTGTTTTCTTGGTGGGGGGTACCCTTTGTCGGGAGGTGTTAGCTAGCCCCGATTGTCTCCTGTTTGGAATTCCCATTTTCTTGCCTGTGGGGTACCCTTTGTCGGGAGGTGTTCGCTGGCCCTGATTGTCTGATTGGAACTCCCCTGTTTTCTTGGCGGGGGTATCCTTTGTTTGGGGGAGGTGTTAGCTGGCCCTGATTGTCTGTCTGGAATTCCCGTTTTCTTGGCAGGAGAAGGGGAACCCTTTGTCGGGAGGTGTTAGCTGGCCCTGATTGTTTCTTGTCTGGAATAGTCTGCAAGGCTAAAACAGATAAGAATTCTTCCTCCCACCCTGAATGGCCTTGCAGCTTCAAGGACTGGATGTTTCCTACCTGGGGGGGTACCCTTTGTTGGGAGGTGTTAGCTGGTCCCGATTGTTTCCTGTCTGGAATTCCCAATACTCCTTCTAAAGAAGTCTCTTGTTTGGAAAGTCCTTTGATCTGTCATAGGGTCTTGGGGTGGCTCTTAAAGGGGACGCAGCTCTTTCAAAAGAGAGACCCCAACCCTCCTTTGGGGTGGGACTGGCGGGGCGCAGGGCCGGCCCCACCATAGAGGCCACGTGAGGCGGCCGCCTCGGGCGCAGGTCCCCGGGGGGCACCGTCAGGCTTCCCCCGCCCCTGCGGGGGGGGGCACTTTTCCCCACCCCCTGCGCGGCGGGGGCGCTTTTCTCCACCCCCGCTTAATATTTTAAATTATCTCCGGCCGGCCCTGGCGGGGCGGCTCCCTTCCTCCCGGTAATAGGCAGGCGAGACTCACCGGCCAGGCCGCTCTCTCCTTTGGCGGCGACGGCTCCGTCCCGGCGGAGGAGGAGGTCGGCGGGTCCGGCGAGGCGCCCCTGGGGCCCCCGGGCGGGCCCGTCCTTCCCGGCGCCCTGGATCCCGCGGCAGACCTGGAAGGCCACGGCCCAGGCCTGCTCCTCGTTGAGCGGCTGCTCGTAGGCCTTCAGCACCTCTTCCAGGGACAGCTCCGGGGGTCCCGCCGGCGCCGAGGCTCCGCCGTCCTCTGTCGGGGCCGCCCGGAGGGACATGGCGGGCCCTGCGCCATCCTCGGAGCCCGCACCTGCCGCAGGAGGAACAGCCAGACCCGTCAGGGAGGAGGCGGAGGAGGAGGACGGAGGAGGAGGAGGAGGGCCGGGCCGGGCCGGGCGGGCATCCCTCCGCCCCCGCAGCCAGGAGAGCAGCCAGGAGGAGGAGGCGCCAGGCCCCGCCAAGCAGCAGCCGCAGCCGCCCAGGGAGGGGCCCCGGCAGGCCAGCGCCACGAAGAGAAGAGCCCCGGAGGAAGGGAGGCAGGGAGGGAGGGAGGAAGAGGCTGCTCCGGAGCCAAAGAAAAGGAGGAGGAGGAGCCCGCCTTCACAAGCCCACCCACCCACCCATGGGACAAGGAGGGCAAGGGGACTCTGGGCATGTGCAGAGTGGACCCCAACACAACCATAAAGCCCACCCACCCACCCAGGGAAACAAGGAGCGCAAGGGGACTCTGGGCATGTGCAGAGTGGACCCCAAAGCAACCCAAAGAGGGGGAATAAGAAGGGCAAGGGGCCTCTGAGCATGTGCAAAGTGGACCCCAACACAACCAAAGGAGGGGGAATAAGAAGGGAAAGGGACTTCAGAGCATATGCAAAGTGCCCCCCAAAGCAAGCATAAAGCCCACACAGGGGAATAAGAAGGGCAGCTGGCCTCTGAGCATGTGCAAAGTGGCCCCAAAGCAACCATAAAGCCAGCCAGCCCACCAACCCACCCACCCAGGAGAACAAGAAGGGCAAGGGGCCTCTGAGCATGTGCAAAGTGGACCCCCAAGCAACCAAAGGAAGGTGAATAAGAAGGGCAAGAGACCTCTGAGCATGTGCAAAGTGGGCCCAAAGCAACCAAAGGCTCACCCGCTCACCCAACTAGGGGAAGAAGAAGGGCAAGGGCTCCCTGAGCATGTGCAAAGTGGCCCCAAAGCAACCATAAAGCCAGCCAGCCCACCAACCCATCCACCCAGGGGAACAAGAAGGGCAAGGGGCCTCTGAGCATGTGCAAAGTGGACCCCCAAGCAACCAAAGGAAGGTGAATAAGAAGGGCAAGAGACCTCCGAGCATGTGCAAAGTGGACCCCAACACAACCAAAGGAGGGGGAATAAGAAGGGAAAGGGACTTTCTATCTCAAATATCTATATATGTATATCTATATAAAATTTGCAATAAAAGGAGCTATTCTAAAGGATGGAGAATAATACAAAGAGGCAAGCCTACCTAGGAAGTTGTCCATTAAAATCTTGCTCAGGTCAAAAAAATGCTGCTGGGAAAATGCATCCAAAGCCTTTCAGGTGAGTCAGGTGAGCAAACCTGGCTCACCTGGGCAACAGGTAGGAAGGGGAAAGCAGGGAATACTGTATATACTCGAGTATAAGCCTAGTTTTTCAGCCCTTTTTTAAGACTAAAAAAGCCCCCCTCGGCTTATACTTGGGTGAGAGTCCTGGTTGGCTTATATTTGGGTCAGCTTATACTCGAGAATATATGGTACATTTTTCTCTATTATTATCTATATATATAAAAGAGTGATGGCATCATGGCAATTCACAAAACAACAAAAGTACAGGCCCCCCAACCTCAAAATTTGACAACACAACCCATCATCCACGCCTCTAGGTTGATACAACAAAAAGAAAAGAAAAATAAAGTCCTAATTAGAGGGAGATTTAGGCCTCACTTAGGCCTCTTCCACAGATTATCTAATTTGCACTGGATTATATGGCAGTGTAGACTCAAGGCCCTTCCACACAGCTATATAACCCATTTATAATCTTATGTTATCTGCTTTGCACTGGATTATCTTGACTCCACACTACCATATAATCCACTTCAGTGTGCATTTTATCCAGCTGTGAAGAAGGGGCCTCATATAATCCAGTTCTCAGCAGATAATATAAGATTAGAAATATACAGTAGAGTCTCACTTATCCAACGTAAACAGGCCGGCAGGATAAGTGAATATGTTGGATAATAAGAAGGGATTCAGGAAAAGCCAATTAAACATCAAATTAGGTAATCGTTATACAAATTAAGCACCAAAACATCATATTATACAACAAATTTGACAGAAAAAGTAGTTCCATGCGCAGTAATGCTATGTAGTATTTACAGTAGAGTCTCACTTATCCAACACTGGCTTATCCAACGTTCTGGATTATCCAACGCATTTTTGTAGTCAATGCTTTCAATATATCGTGATATTTTGGTGCTAAATTCATAAATACAGTAATTACTATATAGCATTACTGTGTACTGAACTACTTTTTCTGACAAATTTGTTGTCTAACATGATGTTTTGGTGCTTAATTTGTAAAATCATAACTTAATTTGATGTTTAATAGGGTTATCCTTAATTCCTCATTATCCAACATATTCGCTTATCCAACGTTCTGCCGGCCCGTTTATGTTGGATAAGTGAGACTCTACTGTACTGTATTTACAAATTTACCACTAAAATATCACAATGAATTTAAACACTGACTACAAAAACATTGATTATGAAAAGGCAGACTGCGTTGGATAATCCAGAACATTGTATAAGCGAATGTTGGATAAGTGAGATTCTTCTTTAATATGAAATAATTACTGGGATAGAATAATGCAGAACAATATAATCTCTAAAACCAGGACAGTAAATAAACAGGGGAATTCCACACAGGAAACAATCGGGGCCAGCTAACACCTCCCAACAAAGTATTCCCATCATCAAAGTCTGGCAAATCCTGTTTTCTCAGGGCCACAGACGGTAGAAGCACATAAAATATCGCAAACAACACCACTCTGAAAACAAGGGAATTCCAGACAGGAAACAATCAGGGCCAGCTAACACCTCCCAACAAAGTATTCCCATCATCAAAGTCTGGAAAATCCTGTTTTCTCAGGGCCACAGACGGTAGAAGCACATAAAATATCGCAAACAACACCACTCTGAAAACAAGGGAATTCCAGACAGGAAACAATCAGGGCCAGCTAACACCTCCCAACAAAAAATTCACTCAGGGAGGAAACAGCCAGGCTTTAAAGCTGCAAGGCCATTACATCCTAATCATTTTTCCTAATTGCAGCATTCATACTTGCCTCCAACAAACAAACAAAAAAACCAATCAGAAATATTGTATATTCACAACCTTTAGGAAATAATATCCCCTGATGGCGCAGCGTGTTAAAGCGCTGAACTGCTGAACTTCTGGACCGAAAGGCCACAGGTTTGAATTGGGGGAGCGGAGAGAGCCCCCACTGTTAGCTCCAGCTTCTGCCAACCCAGAAGTTCGAAAACATGCAAATGTGAGTGCATCAATAGGTACTGCTCTGGCGGGAAGGTAACACCGCTCCATGTAGTCATCCCACATGACCTTGGAGGAGTCTACGGACAACGCCGGCTCTTCGGCTTAGAAATGGAGATGAGCACCAACCTCCAGAGTCAGACACGACTGGACTTAATGTCTGGGGAAAACCTTTACCCTTGACCTTAACTACCACCAATTCCTCAATACTTTATTTCCCAGACCACCAGACTTCGCCACAGCAACGCGTGGCCGGGCACAGCTAGTACATTATAAAATACTTGAGCCATATACTGAACAAAATCTGGCTACCAGTATTAAAAAAACTCAACAATCAGAACAGTAAATAAGAAGCAACACTCTGAAAACAGAGGAGTTCCAGACATGAATTAACCAGGGGCAGCTAACGACTCTAAACAATGGATGCCCCCAGGCAGGAAGAAGCCAGGAGATGAAGCTATTCAATGCTAATCAAGGTGATTAACCTGTGAGTTTTCCAGGCTGTATGGCCATGTTCTAGAAGCATTCTCTCCTGACATTTCACCCACATCTATGACAGGCATCCTCAGAGGTTGTGAGGTCTGTTGGAAGGTTTGTTGGTGGCCAAACTGGGAAGTGAGACTAAACAAGGCAAACCTCTTGCATCTTATTGAGCCTGTGCTGATGCTGTGTAAGTTGGATTTATTTTCTCTGCTGCCAACACAATATTTCATGCTGCAATTCATTGCACTTGGCTATTGTGTTTTGACTATGGTCTTTTTAAATATTTTATGGTTTTGTGAGCTGGCCATAGAACATTGTTATTGGGAGGCCTATATAAATAACGATTTAAAAAACAAAACAAAACAAGGGCTTAAAATCTTAGGAACCCAAAACTGCTTTAGGCTCAGAGCCAGTGGTAAGAGACTAAGGCAAAATCCTATTAAATCAATTCCTGAATGTGATGTAAACACATATGCAAATCTTGCTAATTAAATGGACTTACTCTGGTTTGGAACAGAAAAAGGCTTGAAACAAAGAAGTTACAGTGGACCAGCTGTTTTTTCACAGCAAATTGCCCATAGCTTTTTGAAAATGATTAAGGAATGTGCTGTATATACTCGAGTATAAGCCTAGTTTTTCAGCCCTTTTTTTAGGACTAAAAAAGGCCCCCTCGGCTTATACTCGGGTGAGGATCCTGATTGGCTTATATTTGGGTCAGCTTATACTCGAAAATATATGGTACAGCCCGAAAGACATACAACAACCATATGGTACATTTATTATTTTTCTCTGTTATTATTGGTATTAATACATTTATTATTTTATTCTATTAATTATTATTATTACATTTATTATTTTACTCTATTATTGTTGTTACTTTTACATTTATTTTACTCTATTTTTATTATTAATACATGTATTATTTTACTCTATTTTTACATTTATTATTTTACGGCATTTATTATTATTATTATTATTATTATTATTACATTGATTATTTCACTCTATGATTATTAAAAGGATACATAAACACATTTACATTGAAGAAGATGAAAATAATGATTTAATTAGAGTTGAATATCTTAAATTCCAGTTTGATGTAAAGATCCCAAAACATTTAAACGACTGGTGCCTCAATTAATGTAAATGTATTGGTACAGTAGAGTCTCACTTATCCAACATAAACAGGCCAGCAGAATGTTGGATAAGCGAATATGTTGGATAACAAGGAGGGATTAAGAAAAAGCCTATCAAACATCAAATTAAGTGATGATTTTACAAATTGAGCACCAAAACATCATGTTATACAACAAATTTGACAGAAAAAGTAGTTCAATATGCAGTAAAGCTACGCAGTAATTACTGTATTTACGAATTTAGCACCAAAATATCACGATGTATTTACCACCCTCGGCTTATACTCGAGTCAATGTTTTCCCAGATTTCTTGTGGTAAAATTAGGTGCCTTGGCTTATATTTGGGTCGGCTTATACTCGAGAAAATATGGTAATTTTATTGGTATCTCGGCTTATACTCGAGTCAATGTTTTCCCAGATTTCTTGTGCTAAAATTAGGTGCCTTGGCTTATATTTGGGTCGACTTATACTCGAGAAAATACGGCAATTTTATTGGTATCTCGGCTTATACTGGAGTCAATGTTTTCCCAGTTTTTTTATGGTAAAATTAGGTGCCTCGGCTTATATTCGGGTCGGCTTATACTCGAGTATATATGGTAAATCTCCAGACAGCATAGGGACTGGGCCTTTTGCACATGGCATAAACAACAAGGAGCATGTGCAGAGTGCTTTCCCTTTCATCCCATTGAGTCGTGGGCTTACACCCAACAAGCAAAGCCGTGCCAGATGCACCGGGATCCTGTGAGTTAAGAAACTGTCAGCCACAGATCCATTCAGGGAGATTTTTAGCATGCACATTTCCAGTGGATGATGAATGACTCAATTCGTGTGATTTATTGGTTCGTTCTTCCAGACCAACATTATTCATCTTTTAAATCCTTATTACGAACCTCATTTGGAGCATTTGCAAATCTGCCCCCATGGAAAACAAATCCTGTGAGAAAATAAACGCTGGAAGAATATTTAGACTGGAAAAGAGAAGATGGGGGGAGTGGTATGAGATATAGGGGTGGGGAAGAGAGACCTCTTAGGGTGCCTCAAAAAGGATTTGCACATGGCAGAGGGGAAAAAAACTGTTTTCTTTTTGCTGTGAAGAACTAGACCAAACAGAGTTGAATTATACGAGGGTTGAATGAAAAGTAATGCCTCCACCTTCGTTACTTCAGTTTGGATGGGAATATTTTAATAAATCAAATGCAGAAATAATCCTTAGAATGTGGTCTTTAACTATCACTATTCACTTTTCCACATAATCACCAGACAATTGGATACATTTCTGCCAACTATGAACACGTTTTCTGAAGTCGTCACGGGAAGATGTCAACACTCGGTTTCCACAACCGGCGTCCCACAGTCCCCATTGTGCACAGATCTTCCGATCACCATGCAAAGCAATAATGTGACCCACACATTCTTGTGAAATGCCAATTGTGCTTGAAATTTCTCTCTGAGGGATACAACGATCGTCCTAAATCAATCTGTCAACCTTTTGCTTGTGAAACTCAGTGGTTGCTGTCACAGGACGTTCAACTCTTTCTTTGTCACGCAAGTCAGATGTTCCTACCTCAACCTCTTTAACCTCACATCAACACAATCACCATAAACAGCTTGCATTCTCTGCTGAATCTCCTTTGGGGTGGCACCTTCTGCGGTGAAGAATTCAATGACTGCACATTGCTTAAGTCGCATTGACCGACCGTCTGCGCAGGGTTCCATACTTTGCACTTTAACAACACAACCGTTCAATGCTCAGGCTTCCCCATCTGCACTTGGTTCCATAATTTGCACTTTAACAACACAACCGTTGAATGCTAAGGCTTCCCATTCTGCACAGGGTTCCTTACTTCGCACTTTAACAACACAACCGTTCAATGCTAAGGCTTCCCATTCTGCGCAGGGTTCCATACTTCACACTTTAACAACACAACCGTTCAAGGCTAAGGCTTCCCATTCTGCGCAGGGTTCCATACTTCACACTTTAACAACACAACCGTTCAAGGCTAAGGCTTCCCATTCTGCGCAGGGTTCCATACTTCGCACTTTAACAACACAACTGTTCAATGCTAAGGCTTCCTGCCAAATGGAACTGTAGAGGAGAGTCTACTGAACAAGCCAGTACCTGCCGCAGACCAGGACTGTCATCTGTTGAGGTGTTACGAAGGTGGAGGCATTACTTTTCATTCAACCCTCGTACAACGGTGCTTTGGTTTGCAACTATCTGGCTGCCTCCTTCCTTTGGCCAAAAGTTTAGGCCTTTGGAAGAAACACTGGGCCACTATGGCCGCTGCACTCCAGGCCCTAAGCGATGACATTGTTGTTGCTCTTGTTGTTGCTGTCAAGTATGAAATGTATTTGCTAATTGCTTTCCGCCCACCAGGACTTCCCCAAGTGATGCCAATAGACTCTATAAATTACACCGTTCGAAAGCACAGCGCTCGCAGTTTTATAAACCAAAGGCCATGCAAAAGAATAACAGTTTTGACCACTGCAATGGAAGGTCAACAAGAGGCAGCACAAACGTACAAAAGCTGCATCTGCAGCGTCTATGACTTGCTGGCTCACTTATGGGATGGGGTGAAAGGGTATGGAATATAGGATCCTGAAAAAGGGCTGGCAGCCAGAACAGAAGTGATCTATGTGGCAGTGTTATGCTATGTTACACAGAATGTCAGACTTGTGAAAAAATTCATCAACTTGTAAAAAGAGGAGGCATGGTGAGAAGGAGTTCATTTCCCTTCCCTCTTTGGAGTCTCCCTCTCCACTGCATTTTCTCCCTAGAGAAGGAGTCTCCCTTGGCTATCTTTTCAGCACCAAAAGAAAGTTTTTAACTGCTACAGGCTATTTAATCATCATATCCAGACTTAGGTTTTGCGTGTGCATATTTGCGCTCAATTTTGTGCTTTAAATTGTTCATGTAAATAGCATGCCCACAGGGGCGGTTCAACCGTGAGGCAAATTAGGCAGTTGCCTGTGGCACCATCCTCTAGGGGGCGCAATTGAGGTGCTCCCACATGCGCACATCCCTCCTTATTATCCAACATTTTTGCTTATCCAATGCTTTTATTTTTCAGTGATTGGTTTGGGGTGGTGGGACGCCAAAATTCTGTTCGCTTACACTTGAAAATTACCTAGGGCCGGCCCTGTATGCCCACACTTGAAATATCTATCTCAGTATGATATTATTTATTTATCATGTCAGAAGTAAATTGAGGGTACAGTTATCATGTATTTAAAAATACAACATTAAAAACTTGGCATTATATTACGTGTCCTTGGACCAGAAGCTGGCCACTTGGGAGTGCCTCTGGCGTCACTGTGAGAAGGTCCTCCGCTGTGCATGTGGCAGGGTTCAGGCTGCATTGTAGTCAGTGGTCTGAGGTTTGCTCTTCTCCACACTCGCATGTCATAAACTCCACTTTGTAAACCCATTTCTTAATATTGACTCTTCACCTCGTGGTGCCAGAGCACGGTCTGTTCAGAGCCTTCCAAGTCGCTCAGTCTTTTGTGTGCCATGGAGGGAGTCTCTCATTCTGTATCAGCCATGGATTGAGGTTCCAGGTTTTAACCTGCCACTTTTGGACTCTCACTTGCTGAGGTGTTCCTGCGAGTGTCTCTGAAGATCTTAGCTGTTTCTTGATTTAAGGCGTTGGCATGCTGGTTGGTATCCGAATAGAGGATTGGCCAGAGATGTCAATGCCTTGGTCCTTTCGTTATTGGCTGCTATTTCCCTAGGGATGTCAGGTGGTGCAATACCAGCTAAACAGTATAATTTTTCCAGTGGTGTTGGGCATAGACATCATGTGATGATGCAGCATGTCTCATTAAGAGCCACGTTCACTATTTTAACACTGGGCATTCGTATTCAGCAGCAGAATGGCATAGCGCAAGAAATCTTCACTGTGTCCGGTTGTGATCTCCGGGTTGTGCCAGTCAGCTTTCGTATGATATTATTTCTAGCACCCACTTTTGCTTGATATTCAAGTCAGAGAGTGATCCAGAGTTCTGTTATTATCATTTAGCAGATGATATGTACTTCGTGGGGTGGTGTATATTCATAGGAAAGCTGTGGCAATGCTGGGAAGGGAGGAAGCATTTGTTGTTGAAACTTCTTGAGTCAACCGAGTTGATATCTTTTGGCATTTTCCATCCTTGAACTACCGTATGTGACATCTTCCAAATCTATGTTTTCTTAAAATACAGTGATATCCTCCATGTTAGTGGGACATTCAATCTGCTCCAGGTATTACTCTCAACTTTAAAGGAGCCGTTCAAAGTATTCCACCAGATACTTGCAATATTTTTGATAATTCCTTTAAATATCAGACTAAAACCCAGAGCGCAGTCAGTGCTCCTCTGACATGGGAGCTACCAAATCTTGAGATGTTCTTCATTCACCATTTCCATTTGAAAAGTTTTTTTGTATAACCTTGCTCAGAAATCCATATATATTTGTGCGCACATTCCTCCTGTGACTATTTCTCAAAAACAATTTTCCTAATACTGTATATCACATTTTAGTGTCAGTTTCAAGAATATATGCATTTCAACGTCATGGTTCCAGCGAGTGACAGACAAAATGTATCCAATTGGTGTTGTCTCCTTTTCGCAATCATTTTGTCCCATTTGCACATCAGTTGCTGTTTTCTTTTATTTTCTTTTTTTAAAAACACTATTCAAACCGGAACTGTGAATTTTAGCATGCACATTTCTCCTAATGTACATCTACGTACATAATTATGCCTTAACACACCTTTTCAGGCAACCAGTTTCACCCACAAAGACAATGTTATTTTTGCAAATGTATGCTTTTTTGTACAGGCCCCCAGTGGCACAGCATGTTAAAGTGCTGAGCTGCTGAATTTGCGGACCGAAAGATCGCAGGTTCGAATCCGGGGGCAGGGTGAGCTCCTGCTGTTAGCCCCAGCTTCTGCCAAACTAGCAGTTCGAAAACATGCAAATGTGAGTAGATCAATAGGTACCGCTCCGGCGGGAAGGCAACAACGCTCCATGCAGTCATGCTGGCCACATGACCTTGGAAGTGTCTACGGACAACACCGGCCCGCTCATCTTGGAAATGGAGATGAGCACCAACCCCAAGAGTCGGACATGACTGGGGAAATCTTTTTTAAAAAAATATTTTTATTAAGGTTTTTATCATATGAAATAAAGTAAATTAACATCGGAAGAGTGGGAACATTTTGATTATATAGAAAGTAGGAAAACAGAAAAGGAAGAAAAAGAAAAGGAAGAAAAATAAAAAATAAAAGAAAATAAAAATAATTAAAAATTAAAAAAATAAAAATTTGTTGACTTCTTACTTTGATAGTCCTATAGTCCATTTTCAGTCAATGTGTTCTTGTTTTAAATCTACTGTATATACTCGAGTATAAGCCTAGTTTTTCAGCCCTTTTTTAAGGCTGAGAAAGCTCCCCTCGGCTTATACTCGAGTGAGGATCCCGGCTGGCTTATGTTTGGGTCGGCTTATACTCAAGTATATAGGTAATCAGACAGTCTTATCTTATTAAAGTCTTCTTCTTCTTCTTATTATTATTATTATTATCATAAATTACAATTTTATGTAAACATTCAAACACATTTAACTTATTGATGCCTCAAATAATGTAATTTTATTAGTACAGTAGAGTCACACTTATCCAAGCCTCGCTTGTCCAAGTTTCTGGATTATCCAAGGCATTTTTGTAGTCAATGTTTTCAATATATCGTGATATTTTGGTGCTAAATTCGTAAATACAGTAATTACAAGCTAACATTACTGTGTATTGAACTGCTTTTTTGTCAAATTTGTTGTAAAACATGATGTTTTGGTGCTTAATTTGTAAAATCATAACACAGCTCGGGCTGTGGCGCAGGCTGGAGAGCAGCTGCAATGAATCACTGCAATGAATCACTCTGACCAGGAGGTCATGAGTCCGAGGCCCGCTCGGAGCCTATGTTTGTCTTGTCTTTGTTCTATGTTAAAAGGCATTGAATGTTTGCCTATATGTGTAATGTGATCCGCCCTGAGTCCCCTTTGGGGTGAGAAGGGCAGAATATAAATGCTGTAAATAAATAATAAATAAATAAAATAATTTGATGTTTAATACGCTTTTCCTTAATCCCTCTTTATTATCCAAGATATTCACTTATCCAAGCTTCTGCTGGCCCGTTTAGCTTGGATAAGTGAGACTCTACTGTATCTATATTTATTTTTATTTTTGAAATTTTCCAGTAGCTGCTGCATTTCCCACCCTCAACTTATACTCGAGTCAATAGGTTTTCCCAGTTTTGTGATAAAATTTGGTGCCTCAGCTTATATTCAGGTTGGCTTATACTTGAGTATATACGGTACTTCTCCTCTGTTTTCTTCTTTACCTTCGGATTGCATACTTTCAACAAAAGAGGAGAAACCTTTACCTTCCGTACTATGAATGAAAAAGAAAATTGCATTAACTTATTTTGCAGCCCAATAAGCAGAGTTCAAGTCCAGATATAAACTGGGTGCTGGGAATTCTTTCTGCTTGAAATACATGGCTGAGAAATACTATGGAGAGAAAAATGCAGTTTGCAGCTGCAGCCAAGAATGGAGATCGATGCTTGCAGCAAGCAATCTGCCTTTACTAATACCATTACTCATTGTTTCCTACACAAACAGAGACTGAGTAACCTATGCATGCAGACACCTCCTCATTGCCAACGAAACCCTCTAATCAGAGAAGGAGGGGAAAGCAGACGGAAGGCTTGGGAGGCAGGCAGAAAACCATCTTGTTGTGACAACATTGTCACAACACAAGTATGACACAACTGAAACAAAGGAAGCCGCGTTTGTATTGGGTCAGACCATTGGTCCTTCCAGCCCTGTACTGTCTAGTCTAGAAGGCCATGCTTTCTTTCCCAAGATCTCAGAGAAGGGTTTTTAAAATAGCTTTAGGTAAAGGTAAAGGTTTTCTCTTGATGTTAAGTCCAGTCATGTCCAACTCTGGGGGTTGGTGCTCATGTCCATTTCTAAGCCGAAGAGCCGGCGTTGTCCCTAGACACCTCCAAAGTCATGTGGTCACTGGCATGGATGCGTTGTTACCTTCCTGCCGTAGCGGTACCTATTGATCTACTCATATTTGCATGGTTTTGAACTGCTAGGTTGGCAGAAACTGGGGCTAACAGCAGGCTATTCTTGGAATAGTGTAATAATAGAGTAAAATAATAAATGCAATAATAACTGTGGGACTTCCGAATCCAGACTGACAAGGTTCTGGAACACAACACACCAGACATCACAGTTGTGGAAAAGAAAAAGGTTTGGATCATTGATGTCGCCATCCCAGGTGACAGTCGCATTGACAAAAAACAACAGGAAAAACTCAGCCGCTATCAGGACCTCAAGATTGAACTTAAAAGACTCTGGCAGAAACCAGTGCAGGTGGTCCCAGTGGTGATGGGCACACTGGGTGCCGTGCCAAAAGATCTCAGCCGGCATTTGGAAACAATAGACATTGACAAAATTACGATCTGCCAACTGCAAAAAGCCACCCTACTGGGATCTGCACGCATCATCTGAAAATACATCACACAGTCCTAGACACTTGGGAAGTGTTTGACTTGTGATTTTGTGATACGAAATCCAGCATATCTTTCTTGTTTGCTGTGTCATACAATAAAATAATAATAATAATAATAATAATAATAATAATAATAATAATAATAATAATAATAATAAATCACACAGCCCTAGACACTTGGGAAGTGTTCGACTTGTGATTTTGTGATACGAAATCCAGCATATCTTTCTTGTTTGCTGTGTCATACAATAAAATAATAATAATAATAATAATAATAATAATAAATCACACAGCCTTAGACACTTGGGAAGTGTTCGACTTGTGATTTTGTGATACGAAATCCAGCATATCTATCTTGTTTGCTGTGTCATAATAAAATAAAATAATAATAATAATAATAATAATAATAATATCAGAGTGAAATAATAAATGTAATAATAATAATAATAATAATAATAGAGTAAAATAAATGTAATAGTAGCCACAATAATAGAGAAGATTAATAAATGTATACCAATAATAATACAGAAAAATAATAAATGTACCATATATTCTCGAGTATAAGCTGACCCAAATATAAGCCAACCAGGACCCTTACCCGAGTATAAGCCGATGGGCTTTTTCAGTCTTAAAAAAAGGGCTGAAAAAGTAGGCTTATACTCGAGTATATACGGTATATATTGCATATTTGCATGTTTTCGAACTGCTAGGTTGGTAGAAGCTGGGGCTAACGGTGGGTTGGCTTATACTCGAGTATATACGGTAGCTTTTCCAAGCTATGGTACCCAGTGCAGTATTTCAAACCTCTGCAGAGGAGTAATTTCAGTTTATTTATTTGATGCATTTATTCTGCTCTTCATCAAAAGGATTTTCAGCACGCTTATGTTGTCAGTTAGCAAACATAAAACAATAATTACCCTCCAAAACCATTAAAACTCTTACCAGCAAGCAAATTAAAAGCAGCATTAAAACAATAAGCGCAGGAACAGGCCTCCTCACAAGTAAGGACTGCCGCCTACTGCTCATCTCTTTAATTATTCCTGCCTTGTCCTCTCCGCAGCTGCTGGCATTGATTTGTTGGAATAAGTACATTTGTTAGTATATCTGCCATGACTTTGGAAAAGTCAACAACAAACACATGCTGGAAAATGTCTGAACAGCAATTAATGTTTTAAACAATGCAGGACAGTTCCCAGCCTGCCCTGTTAAATGCTGACATCTACTGATAAATGGGTGGAAAGAAGGAAGAGACAAAATTAATCCGTAAAAAAAGAAATTGGGGTGGTTGAGATGTACCATACCGTATATACTCGAGTATAAGCCGACCCGAATATAAGCCAAGTCATCTAATTTTACCACAAACAACTGGGAAAACATTGACTCAAGTATAAGCAGAGAGTGGTAAATTTCAGAAATAAAAATCGATACCAATAAAATTAAATTAATTGAGGCATCAGTAGGCTAAACGTTTTTGAATATTTACATAAAACTGTAATTTAAGATAAGACTGTCCAACTCTGATCAAGTCATCATTCTCATCTTCTTCAATGTACATGTGCTTACCTAGCCTTTTAATAATAATAGAG
Source organism: Anolis carolinensis (assembly GCF_035594765.1). Taxonomy (NCBI): domain Eukaryota; kingdom Metazoa; phylum Chordata; class Lepidosauria; order Squamata; family Anolidae; genus Anolis; species Anolis carolinensis. The sequence continues at coordinate 701,074 of NW_026943829.1, read as the reverse complement.
TAAAATAATAAATGTAAGAATAATAATAAATACAGTCAAATAATAAATATAATAATAAATGTAATAATATCAGAGTGAAATAATAAATGTATCAATAATAATAAAAATAGAGTAAAATAAATGTAATAGTAACAATAATAATAGAGTGAAATAATAAATGTAATAATAGAATAAAATAATAAATGTAATAATAGAATAAAATAATAAATGTAATAATAACAATAATATCAGTGAAATAATAAATGTATCAATAATAATAAAATAGAGTAAAATAAATATAATAGTAACAATAATAATAGAGTAAAATAATAAATGTAATGATAAATAGAGTAAAATAATAAATGTAATACAGAAGAGTCTCACTTATCCAAGCCTCGCTTATCCAAGCTTCTGGATAATCCAAGCCATTTTTGTAGTCAATGTTTTCAATATATCATGATATTTTGGTTCTAAATTCGTAAATACAGTAATTACAACATAACATTACTGCGTACTGAACTACTTTTTCTGTCAAATTTGTTGTATAACAATGTTTTGGTGCTTAATTTGTAAAATCATAACCTAATTTGATGTTTAATAGGCTTTTCCTTCATCCCTCCTTATTATCCAAGATATTCACTTATCCAAGCTTCTGCCGGCCCGTTTAGCTTGGATAAGTGAGACTCTACTGTAATAATATCAGTGAAATAATAAATGTGTCAATAATAATAAAAATAAGATAAAATAAATGTAGTAGTAACAATTATAATAGAGTAAAATAATAAATGAAATGATAATAATAGAGTAGAAAAATAAATGTAATAATATCAATAATAATAGAGGAAAAATAATCAATGTACCATATATACTCAAGTATAAGCTGACCCGAATATAAGCCAATCAGGACCTTCACCCGAGTGTAAGGCGAGGAGGGCTTTTTCAGTCCTAAAAAAGGGCCGAAAAACTCAGATTATACTCGAGTATATACGGTAATAATAATAATGATGATGATGATTATGATGTACTAGTAAATGTTAGAAATGACTGGATTGTTTTCAACTATTTTGTTGACTGGTTTCGGAGGAAAGGTGGTTTGTAAATAAGGTTAACAACAACATTCTCACTCAGGCTGTGAGATGTTGGATACTTTGGTAAATGATGAAAATGATGTCAAAATTTGGTGCTTTATATCAGTGATACCATAGTTTTCAAATTTTCTCTGCTATGGCAGACATTTCTGACAATTGCCTACTGTTCTCCAACAGCGCTAAGAATTACCATGAAATGTCAACAATTGCTAGTCATAAGCTTTTAGATTCATACTAACTGTGCCTGGCCACGCGTTGCTGTGGCTTATGGGAATCCTTTGTTGGCTAGATGGAATAGCAGTAAATAGCCTTGGAGCCTCAAAGCCTGGCTGTTTTTTTCTTATGGGAATCCTAGTTTGGTGTGCTGGAATACAATGGAATAGGTTTGCTGCTTGGAAGTCTGGGTACTTGCGTTCTAGGGTAATAATTTTGGCCAAATTTGGTGTGATTTGGCCCAGTGGTTTTGTTGTTAACTCAGTCCTACAACATACATCACATTTATATATATATAGATATCACTTATCATCTATATATATAAAAGAGTGATGGCATCACGGCGACCCACAAAACAACAAAACTACAGGCCCCCCAACCTCGAAATTTGACGACACAACCCATCATCCACAGCTCTAGGTTGATACAACAAAAAGAAAAGAAAAATAAAGTCCTAATTAGAGAGAGAGAGGAATAATTGCTTTTATCCAATTGCTGCCAGCTAGAAGGCTAAGCTCCTCCAACTTGGTCTCCTAGCAACCCAATAAAAAATAATAAAAAACACTAAAAATTAATACAATAAAATACCATAATAACAAAAAATAACTAAAAATAATACAAGAAAATAATAAAATATAATAAATAAAAAGATAACTTACAATAAAATTAATTAAAAAATAGAAATAACGTCAAATAAAAATTACACAACAATTTTAACCAATACCACCACCACTTTGCCACAGCAACGCGTGGCCGGGCACAGCTAGTAGATTCCTATAATCCTAGAATTGGAAGGGACCTCATGGGCCATCAAGTCCAACCCCATTCTGCCAAGAAGCAGGAAAATCGCATTCAAATCCCCCTCAACAGATGGCCATAAAGCCTCTGTTTCAAACCTCCAATGAAGAAGCCTCCACCACACTCCGGGGCAGAGAGTTCCACTGCTGAACAGCTCTCCCAGTTAGGAATTTCTCCCTCATGTTCAGGTGGAATCTCGTATATATGTATGTGTCAGAGTATTTGCAGCGCAGCAGTAGTTGGATGGAAGCAGTGGAACGCAGAACAAAGAGACACTCAGAGACATTGGTAAAACTATTTACAAAGTTTTACTGTATGCAGCAGTATTCAACACAAACAGACTTGCAGACGACAGATGAACACAGGACTGTTCTGTTCTCCAACAGAACTTGACTCGAACTCTAGGCAGACAGAACTCAACTGAATTGAACTGAACTGATGCAATCGTTATGCACAAACACTTGTGTCTGGATACTCCCTAGTTCCAGCCACACATCAAGTTCATCATAGCTTCTTGGCAATTAACTCTTTCCACACTATGGTACATTCTGGATGATGCAATCAGTTGCAATACAAGCATGGCACAAATTGCATTTAAACACTATAAACACAAATCCCACATTAACAGTATGCACACATGTTTGAAGATTTCCAAAGCAGCATTCGGGCTTTCAGAGAAGAGGAATCCACTATGAACCAAAGCAGACACTTCTCTCTTCCATCTCTGCTGCTGCCCACCTCTTTTCCTGGCAGCAAACTGCTGGAGAAATCAGAAACAAAAGCCTGCATCACAATACAACCCCACGGTGTAAAGATGCAGTTGCTGCTTGAGCTAAATTACCCCCCAACGAGTGCAGCTGGCAATTACGCCTGACATACGCTCAGCCAGCCGTGCCAGGAGGAAAGAAGAGTTACCGTCAGGATGGTTGCAAGGTTCAAGATCATTCAAAGGAAAAGCCTCCTGAAGCTTCTCTCTCTCTCTCTCTCCCCGCCTTCATTCGATTCCTTTCCCCCACCCACATCATTTTATTTTTAAAACGATTCCTTTGAAGATAGTTTGGAAACTACAGCTAGTTCAGCGATCGGCAGCCAGGTACTAACAGGGAGAGAACCACTCCCATGCTGCAGCAGCTCCACTGGCTGCCGGTCTGTTTCTGAGCTAAATACAAAGAGCTGGTTGTTACCTATAAAGCCCTAAACAGCTCAGGTCCAGGCTATTTGTCAAATCGCATCTCCCTGTATCGACCATCTCGGGCACTTCGGTCAGCGGAGGAGGCCCTACTCTCAGTCCCACTCCATAGCAGCTATGGTCCAAGTGACTGAACATTTTCAGCAACTTGGTCACTTAAATCGGTCCAGGTATACACTCGCTCTGTGCAATAATATTTTTACTGACTGTTTAAATATATATATTTTTTTAATGTGGGATTTTTATGAAAACGTGTATGTTATTGTCATTTTATACTTTTGATATTAGTGAAGTAGTCGTGGCATTGAAAGTTTGCCGTTTATATGTATGTTAACCACCCTGAGTCCCTCTGGGAATAGAGGGCAGTCTAGAAGTAAAGTTTTTATTATTATTATTATTATTATTATTATTATTAATGACACAACGACATTGTATGACACAGCAAACAAGATAGATATGCTGGGTTCCCTACTTCACACTTTAACAACACAACTGTTCAATGCTAAGGCTTCCCCGTCTGCGCAGGGTTCCATACTGCGCACTTTAACAACACAACCGTTCAATGCTAAGGCATCCCAACAAGATGAGTCCACAACAGACACTCTGCTGGCTGTTGTATTGGATCACACCTCGGACACTTCCTATTATTATTATTATTATTATTATTATTATTGACACAACGACATTGTATGACACAGCAAACAAGATAGATATGCTGGATTTTGTATCACAAAATCACAAGTCGAACACTTCCCAAGCGTTTAGGACTCTGTGATGTATTTTCGGATGATGCGCGCAGATTTCAGTCGGGTGGCCTTTTGCAGTTGGCAGATTGTAATTTTGTCAATGTCTATTGTTTCCAAATGCTGGCTGAGATCTTTTGACACGGCACCCAATGTGCCCATCACCACCAGGACCACCTGTACTGGTTTCTACCAAAGTCTTTATTTATTATTTATTTATTTACAGCATTTATATTCTGCCCTTCTCACTCCGAAGGGGACTCAGGGCAGACCACATTACACATATAGGCAAACATTCAATGCCTTTAACATAGAACAAAGACAAGACAAACATAGGCTCCGAGCGGGCCTCGAACTCATGACCTCCTGGTCAGAGTGATTCATTGCAGCTGGTTGCAGCTGGCTTGCTCTCCTGCCTGCGCCACAGCCCGGGCCCGCAGTTCAATCTTTGCAGTTCAATTTTGAGGTCCTGATAGCGGCTGAGTTTTTCTTGTTTTTTATTATTATTATTATTATTATTATTATTATTATTATTATTATTATTATTATATTGTATGACACAGCAAACAAGATAGATATGCTGTATTTCGTTTCACAAAATCACAAGTCGAACACTTCCCAAGTGTCTAGGACTGTGTGATGTATTTTTGGATGATGCGCGCAGATCCCAGTAGGGTGGCCTTTTGCAGTTGACAGATCTATTATTATTATTATTATTATTATTATTATTATTATTATTATTATTATTAACTGTGCCCGGCCACGCATTGCTGTGGCTTATGGGAATGCTTTGTTGGCCGAGTGGAATAGTAATGAATAGCCTTGCAGCCTAAAAAGCCTGAACTCTGGCTGTACCCTGGTGCCATTGTGACCGAGGGGGTTGCTAGGAGATGAAGTGGGCAGGGCCTAAAGGGGGCGGGGCCTACCCTTCTGATCAGCAACCAGGGTTGAAAATAGCTCTTCCTCTTTCTCTAATTTGGACTTTATTTTCCAGGGTTTTTTTGTTTGTTTGAAAGACATAGATTGGTTGGCTGTCTTTTGTGGCCAAATTTGGTGTGATTTGGTTCAGTGGTTTTGTTGTTTACTCAGTCCTACAAATGTACATGACATTTTTATATAGAATCACTAGCTGTGCCCGGCCACGCGTTGCTGTGGTGTTGTCTGGTGGTGTTGGTGAGAAATTGTTGAGGTAGTGGTGGTATTGAATGTCTGTTGTGTGGTTGTCTTTATGTTTAGTATGCACACTGAAGTGGATTATATGGCAGTGTGGAGTCAAGATAATCCAGTGCAAAGCAGATAATAACCCTTGCTGTTGACCTATGCAGCCCCGAAAGACAGTTGCATCTGTCAATTAGGGAAATTTAGGTACGCTTTATGCGGGAGGCTAATTTAACTAATTTACAACATCATAAAAAACTGCCAGCAAAACACGAGGAAAGGAATGAGGAAGTACAGCCACTAGTGGACAGTGAAGCAACAGCTCCCCCTGTGGCCGGAATCGTGAAGCTGGAAAAAAATGTTAAAAATGCCTCTGAGTCTGTCTATATATGTTGTTTGTCTGTTGGCATTGAATGTTTACCATATATGTGTTCATTGTAATCCGCCCTGAGTCCCCTTCGGGGTGAGAAGGGTGGAATATAAATACTGTAAATAAATAAATAATAAATAAATAATATAAGATTATAAATGGGTTATATAGCTGTGTGGAAGGGCCTTGAGTCTACACTGCCATATAATCCAGTTAAAATCTGATAATCTGTGGAAGAGGCCTAAGTGAGGCCTAACTGTGCCTGTCCCCTGGGCTGAGTAGGTTGCTAGGAGACCAAGTGGGTAGAGCTTAGCCTTCAAACTGGCAGCAATTGGATAAAAACTATTATTTCTCTCCGTGTAATTAGGACTTTATTTTTCTTTTCTTTTTGTTGTATCAACCTAGAGCCATTAATGATGGGTTGTGTTGTCAAATTTCGAGGTTGGGGGGCCTGTAGTTTTGTTGTTTTGCGGGTTGCCCTGATGCCATCACTCTTTTATATAGATAGATTATTATTATTCCTTTCAGGTCAACTTTCTATACATTTAGCTGCATTACAGGCACATAGCAGTTTTAAATAGGCATTCCAACCACTGCAATGAACCCAGTGGTTAATTCAGTTGTCTGTCCAACCCCTTGATCCAGAGGTCGGGCTTATCATGGCCTTTTCTGCTGTTCCTCCTGTTGATTCTGTGCCACGTGGAGACGGTGGCTGCCAGAGCACAGCATTCATCTCCAAGAAAAATTACCCTCTGCGTCGCCTGGAGAAGGAGACCTGAGATTAAACCCCCGCCGGCGCCGGCGCCGTGCACTCCATCACCTGCTCTTATCTTCCACACATTCCTTTCTTCCTTGTCTTTTTGGTGGCATCTTGACTCCTCTCGCCAAGAAATCGGCCGGCTCTCTTGTTCAAACAGGCAGAGCAATTTTTAAAGGAGAGGCCAGGCCGAGCTGCTGATGTCACAGATTTCCCTCTCTGCGAATCTGCATTCTCAGCACACGCTGGGTTAACTTTGATGGTGCCCCTCCGCCTTCGCAGTTACCTCTCATCTGAAATCAATGCCCCTTTCATCCTTGCTACAGAGCTTTGGTTCCTTATTGCTTCTAAAAAAAAATCATTTTTATTGAGTAACATTTACATGGAATAAAAACTGAGTCAAACATATAACAAAAAGCAACTACAGTACGACCCTTGTGCCCACAGTTTCATCTACCTGCATCTGACAAAATATGTCTCCTCTAGGGATTTTCAGAGTGGCGGGCGGTGGCACAGCGTGTTAAAGCGCTGAGCGGCTGAACTTGTGGACCAAAAGGTCGCAGGTTCAAATCCAGGGAGAGGAATGAGCACCTGCTGTTAGCCCCAGCTTCTGCCAACCTAGAAATTCGAAAACATGCAAATGTGAGTAGATCAATAGGTACTGCTCCGGCGGGAAGGTAGCGGCACTCCATGCAGTCATGCCAGTGGCCACATGACATTGGAGGAATGAGCTCCCGCTGTTAGCCCCAGCTTCTGCCAACCTAGCAGTTCGAAAACATGCCAATGTGAGTAGATCAATAGGTACCGCTCCGGCGGGAAGGTAACGGCGCTCCATGCAGTCATGCCAGTGGCCACATGACCTTGGAGGAATGAGCACCCGCTGTTAGCCCCAGCTACAACCAAGCTGGTGTAGGGACCATAAGCCAGAAAATAGTAGACTATTGCCTATATAGCTTTGCCTCTGCATATATCATATAGCCTTTATATAGACAATATAAGCACTTTGTATGAACCAAAGTAGTACAGTAGTCTCGGTTATCCAACGTAAATGGTCCGGCAGAACGTTGGATAAGCAGATATGTTGCATAATAAGGAGAGATTAAAGAAAAGCCTATTAAACATTAAATTAGAGCCTATTTTGGAAAACTATAGGTCAGTTCCTGTAACTTTAGATAAAAGCCGGGGATGGTTACACTGCATAGTTAATATTGGAGCAAATGAGCTCCCTTTTTCTAGTATGAATATGACAGCAAAAATAAGTTTGGTGCAAGCTCTATTGCTTTTCCTCCCTTTCCAGCTGGATCTCATCCAGGTCTTGGTACCATGGCTCAGCTCCAAAATATGTGCAGTAATAACAGCAGAGGATAATAATGGGCATGTGCTAAGTGTCTATCTTTCTATTTTTAAAGCGGCTGACAAGCTAAATATCAAACCCCCCTCAGCTGCCAATGTATTAAGGATAGCCGGATCCTTTTTCAGCGTGCTTTCTGTAGCCAGATTTTGTTCATTTTCATGGTTTCCTCCTTTCCGTTGAAATTGTCCACCTGCTTGTAGGTTTCAGTGGCTTCTCTGTGTAGTCTGACATGGTGGTTGTTCGAGTAGTCCATCATTTCTGTGTTCTCAAATAATATGCTGTGTCCAGGTTGTTTCATCAAGTGTGATGCTATAAACCCCACTTGCCTAGTTTCCAACAGACCTCATGACCTCTGAGGATGCCTGTCATAGATGTGGGCGAAACATCAGGAGAGAATGCTTCTGGTTGTGAGTGGTCCATCATTTCTGTGTTCTCAAATAATATGATGTGTCCAGGTTAGTTCATCAAGTGCCCTGCTATAAACCCCACAACAGACCTCACAACCTCTGATGATGCCATAGATGTAGGCGAAACGTCAGGAGAGAATGCTTCTGGTTGTTACAGTGGTCCACCATTTATGTGTTCTCAAATAATATGCTGTGTCCAGGTTGTTTCATCAAATGTGATGCTATAAACCCCACTTGCCTAGTTTCCAACAGACCTCACAACCTCCGAGGATGCCTGCCATAGACGTGGGTGAAACGTCAGGAGAGAATGCTTCTGGTTGTTAGAGTGGTCCATCATTTCTGTGTTCTCAAATAATATGGTGTGTCCAGGTTGGTTCATCAAGTGCCCTGTTATAAACCCCACAACAGACCTCATGACCTCTGATGATGCCATAGATGTAGGCATTTTCGTCAGGAGAGAATGCTTCTGAAACATGGCCACGCAGCCCGGAAAATTCACAGCAACCCAGTGATCCCGGCCATGAAAGCTTACAACATTTTACTAGTTGTTTATTCCCATTTTTCAAACATTGCTGTGCTGCTTTGTCATATCAGAACATTGTATCAATATTTGCTTTTTTGTTGATAATAGCTGCAATCAGAGTCTGAATAAACACATGGGTGAGAACACTTGTCAAGAACGAAAGAAACCACATATATTTCCGTACCAAGAGACAGTATGTAGTTGCTAGAGTTCAGGCAGGGATTTGGCATATCTGTGGGCTGGTTCCCAAATAATATTTAGGGAACCGTGGGAGAGTCACACCTTCCCCGGCTAACAAACCCAGTAGGTTTGCTGGGAGAATAAAGAGTCACCACATTAGGATTTGGAGAGCAAGGTTCGGATCTCTACTTGGCCATGGAAAATCACTCACTTATCCAACGTTCTGGATTATCCAACACATTTTTGTAGTCAATGTTTTCAATACATCGTGATATTTTGGTGCTAAATTCGTGAATACAGTAATTACTACATAGCATTACTGCGTATTGAACTACTTTTCTGTCAAACTTGTTGTGTAACATGATGTTTTGGTGCTTAATTTGTAAAATCATGACCTAATTTGATATTTAATAGGCTTTTCCTTAATCCCTCCTTATTATCCAACATATTCACTTATCCAATGTTCTGCCGGCCCGTTTATGTTGGATAAATGAGACTACTGTATTACTATTTGTAGATTTAGCATTCTATTGATTTCTCCTTCAACCATTCTCCAATATTCTTGCACTTGATCGCACTCCCATATCATATGATATAAACACCCCTCTTTGTTCACGACCGTGCCAACACTTATCCTTCATCCCTGGTAAAAAACGTGAAAGTTGTGAAGGAGTTCTGTACCATTTTTGTAACTTTTTCCTTCTTGCTTCCCTTAATACATTGGGATTCCTTCCAAGGTGATCCTTGGTGCTCGAGATGCTTGTCTATTCTTAAGGTGAAAAGCACATGTGTGCATGGATTAGGAATCAGCTGGTTTTCCCTGTAATAGGCAATAAGAGCACCTAAAGCTTCAGAGAGCTTCTGTTCAACCATTTCAAAGCTCCCTGAGCAGTGATGGCACGATTGTCAGTATAGTGATGGATTAGGAATCAGCTAGTTTTCCCTGTAATAGGCAGTAAGATCACCTAGAGCTTCAGAGAGTTTCTGTCCAACCATTTCAAAGCTCTCTGAGCAGTGATGGATTAGGAATCAGCTAGTTTTCCCTGTAATAGGCAGTAAGAGCACCTAAAGCTTCAGAGAGCTTCTGTTCAACCCTTTCAAATCTTCCTGCTTGAGCAGTGATGACACAATCGTCAGCATAGTGATGGATTAGGAATCAGCTGGCTTTCTCTGTAATAGGCAGTAAGATCACCTAGAGCTTCAGAGAACTTCTGTTCAACCATTTCAAAGCTCCCTGCCTGAGCGGCGATGGCACGATCGTCAACATAATTTAACTCAAGGAAGTAAAAAAGGAAGAAAGGAGGACAGAAGGTACGAAGTCATGACTAAGCTACACGTAAGGGCTATTATGAGGAAATGACTTCGCAATAGAGAAGTTTTACATGAACTCCTCTTGTTTTTGCTTTAGAAACTTATCAGTGACATCTGGCAGCTTCCATACTAGTGAAATGGAGCTCTAGTCCAACTTCAATGATTCGTTCAAAATGCAGATACTATTTTGTGAAGCACCTTGGATATACGTAGCTGCATTAACATTCAGACTGAAAACCAGAGCAGATTCTACACTTCCTCAGACGCAGGAGCCACCAGTTGCCATAGGAAATTAAAGACTGCCAAAATACAGTAGAGTCTCACTTATCCAAGCCTCGCTTATCCAAGCTTCTGGATTATCCAAGCCATTTTTGTAGTCAATGTTTTCAATATATCATGATATTTTGGTGCTAAATTCGTAAATACAGTAATTACAACATAACATGACTGCGTATTGAACTACTTTTTCTCTCAAATTTGTTATATAACCTGATGTTTTGGTGCTTAATTTGTAAAATCATAACCTAATTTGATGTTTAATAGGCTTTTCCTTAATCCCTACATATTATCCAAGATATTCGGTTATCCAAGCTTCTGCCGGCCCGTTTAGCTTGGATAAGTGAGACTCTACTGTAGTTCCAATATTGTTTTGGGATGCTCCCTGGAGAATACCTCCTTTGGCAATGAGTTGCCACTTTACACCATGCGCCAATTAGGAATGCTGTATTGGTTGTGTGCGCACACTATTACCAATGAGTCTGCCTTCTGTGTGTGTGTGTGTGTGTGTGTGTATGTGTGTATGCTCACACTTTGCTCACTGGTCCTGTGCCTTCCAGCTCTCCTGCGTAGCAAGTGGTATTGGTAGGGGAACACAACAGGCAGTATCTGTGCCGGCGAGATAAGATTCTGTGCCTTGCGCTGTGGCTTTGACTTTGACTTGCTCTTGATGTCGTGACTTCCTGGAACAAAAACAAAGGGGAAAGTGAAGCTGGAAGGGGTGGCAGGAGAGGGGGAGAGAGAATGAGGTGTGCGAGGAAAACCAGTTGCCCAATTTCTTTGCTCCCCTCTGAATGAAAGGGGGCTGCAGACCCCGGTCGGAAAACAAAGACAGCGTGGGAAGTAATTGTGGGCGAGGGTGTGATGTGTGCATGCCAAACAAAGCCGTGCGCGTCCAGATGTCAATTCTGGCTCCAGGAATGGATGCATTGCAGAGGAGGAAAGGTATACCCACACAATATACACACAAGCAATCTGTTAAGGGTTAGCCATGCTGGTTTGTTTCAGTATGGGAAGTAAAGGAAAAAAAGCCGTTCTGTAGAACCTTTAAGACCAAATCTACGAGGGTTGAATTAAAAGCAATGCCTCCACCTTCGTTACTTCTGTTTGGATGGGAATATTTTAATAAATCAAATGCAGAAATAATCCTAAGAATGTGCTCTTTACCACTATTCACTTTTCCACATAATGACCAGATAATTGGATACATTTCTGCCAACGATGAACAAGTTTTCTGAAGCCGTCACGGGAAGAAGTCGACACTCGGTTTCCACAACCAGCGTCTCACAGGACCAACTGTGCACAGATCTTCCGATAGCCAAGCATACTTCACACTTTAACAACACAACCTTTCAATGCTAAGGCTTCTCCGTCTGCACAGGGTTCCATACTTCACACTTTAACAACACAACCGTTCAATGCTAAGGCTTCCCGCCAAATGGAGCTAACTGTAGATGAGAGTCTCCTGAACAAGCCATTACCTGCCACAGACCAGGACTGCCATCTGTTGAGGAGTTACAAAGGTGGAGGCATTACTTTTCATTCAACCCTCCTGTTTTAGTATCAACTTTTGTGGCTTGCAATCCACTTCTTCAGATGAAATGATGGAGTACCGTATTCATTGATTTGAGGAGCTGGGGAGGGGGCGAAATGGGATACGGAAAAAACGGGATTGTAACATTAGGCACTTAGCATAAACATGCTGGCACCGTTAAGCGAAAACACGGGTCTGCTTGGCTGTTAATTGGCTCTGAAGTGTGAAACTAATACGTTCTGCTTTCAGGAAAGTTTGGTGCTGTTGGAAGCAGAGCCTTTTCTTGAAGGCTTTTGTTTGTTTGTTTGTCATACGCACAACTATCATGAAAGCCAGCCTATTAATATATATAATGGGCTGAAAAGCCATTTTCTCTGTTCAAACCACTGGTAATTGACTGGAATTTGCAAATGTATCCCAATTACAAAAACATTTAACCTACTGATGCCTCAATTAATGTAATTTTATTGGTATCTATTTTTATTTTTGAAATTTACCACCCTCGGCTTATACTGGAGTCAATGTTTTCCCTGTTTTTTTGTGATAAAATTAGGTGCCTTGGCTTATATTCCGGTCGGCTTATACTCGAGTATATATGGTAATTGGAATGTATTTTTATTTCTGAAATTTACCACCCTCGGCTTATACTGGAGTCAATGTTTTCCCAGTTTTTTTGTGATAAAATTAGGTGCCTCGGCTTATATTTGGGTTGGCTTATACTCGAGAATATATGGTATTATTATATTATCATATCATCCATTGAGTTTCAGAACTAAACCCCATTTTTTTGTGACCCTAGCCAAATATCCCAGCCATGACATCAAAGTGTGACCTTTCTGTTCTGAGTGATAATTGTCTACAAAAGGACTTTTAATCTGGGTTTATTATAAGGGTTCTTCACTCCAAATGAAGAAGGAGAGCTTGAAAGCATTGGCAATGCAATATGTGGATTCCTGGGGTGGACTCTTTGGGGTCAAAGGAGGGTCCATGGGGCTCCTGTGTTTCAAAGAAAACATTCAGAAGCCACGAAAGTCACTCCCAGAGTAAGATCTAAGCTCCGTGCAGTCCTGTGTGGTTTAAAATCCTTTTTAAAAAGCTTCAAGTAAGCTTGTGTCAAGACTGGCATGGGCGAAAGAGGCTTAAACCTTGTTCCTCTGCAGCTGGTTTTTTGTTGCAAAATTGGCCCCCCTGTGCCGGTTAAGGCAAAGAAAACCCCGTTTCTGCCTTTGGAGCTCCTACGCAGAGAGGGAATTTTGAAACAAAAACCAGTCAGGGGTGCAATGGAAGGTTAAGCCTCCCCCGCCCAGAGATGGATCGGTCCCCCAACTCTTATTAGAGAGGAAGAAAGAAAAGAAAACGATTTTAAATTGCACAATATGTGTTTTATCATAATGTGCCTCATTTTGCCACAGTGGAGTTTTTTTATACCAAATATACATTGAGGGACTCATTTAGACCAGCCTTTTGTAGTTTAAGCAAGGATTTAGATTTCCTTCAATTTGAGATATATGTTTATATAAGCTCCCTGCTCTGTATTGTGTGGTTGTGTTACGATAATATATACAGTAGATACTCGAATATAAGCCAACCCAAATGTAAGCCGAGGCACCTAATTTTACCACAAACAACTGGGAAAACATTGACTCAAGTATAAGCCGAGAGTGGTAAATTTCAGAAATAAAAATCGATACCAATAAAATTAAATTAATCAGTAGATTAAAATTTTTTGAATACAGTAGAGTCTCACTTATCCAAGCTAAATGGGCCGGCAGAAGCTTGGATAAGCGAATATCTTGGATAATAAGGAGGGATTAAGGAAAAGCCTATTAAACATCAAATTAGGTTATGATTTTACAAATTAAGCACCAAAACTTCATGTTATACAACAAATTTGACAAAATGTAGTTCAATACGCAGTAATGTTCTGTTGTAATTACTGTATTTACGAATTTAGCACCAAAATATCACGATATATTGAAAACATTGACTACTAAAATGGCTTGGATTATCCAGAGGCTTGGATAAGTGAGGCTTGGATTAGTGAGACTCTACTGTATTATTACATTGTATCACATCATAATATTATTATTAATATTACATTAGTGAGACTCTACTGCATTATTACATTGTATCACATCATAATATTATTATTAATATTACATGATGATAATATTATAATGCAATGCAATTTAATACTAATAATAATACAATATAATAATATTAATTATATATTATTTATTTCACGTAATATTACCGGTAATAGTACAGTATAGTGGTGTGCTGCAATATGCTGGTATATTGTGCTAGTGTAGTGCTGTGCTAATATAATATAATACACTGTAGATAAATATTATTTGTAAGCCACTCTGAGTCCCCTTTGGGGCGAGAAGGGCGGGATATAAATGTAGTAAATAAATAAATGAAGCCCAGATACTGTGGATGGGATTGCTTTCATGTGCAGATACATGTGGTGCCAGTCCTAACGGCATAACCCGAAAAACTCCATCAGGTTGTGGATGAACTACAACTCACATAATGCCAGGTTAATCCCAAAAAACTTCATCAGTACTTAAAGCTTGTTATGTTGGGCAAATTTGCTTTGTATGCATCATTGGTAAGGTTAAGTGCTCTCTTGCTGTAGGGTAAACTACAACTCCCACTATGTTTTCGGACCCCTCAAACCCCTCCAGTAGGTCAAGTTAGTTATTATGATTCTGCGTGCCAAGTTTGGTTCAGGTCCATCATCGGTGGAGGTCACAGTTTCTCTGGTTGTGGGTGAACTACAACTCCCAGAAAGGAAGGTCAGTTTCCTAACCCTAACCCAAACACTCCAGTAATCCAATTTTGGGATATAGGTCTGTGTGCCAAATTTGGTCCAGATCCATCGGTGTTGGGGTTCACAGTGCTCTCTGGATGGAGGTGAACTACAACTCCCCCAAATCAAGGTGAATTTTCCCCAAAGACCTCCAGTATTTTTTCTTGGTCATGGGAGCTTCTATGTGACAAGTTAGTTCCAGTTCCATCATTGGCAGAGTTTAGAGTGCTCATTGATTGCAGATGAACTATACATCCCAGTCCCTACAACTCCTGTAAATCATGGTGAATTATTTCATAGGCTGTTTTTTCCCATCTTGTCTGAATTAAGCCTCAGCCTACTGCATGTAGAACTGCACATAGCTCTCAGTGCTTCCCCATCAAACTTTTATTCTTAATTAAAGAGCTGTGGATGTCATAGCCTTTCATCAGAGGATCCTGCTCCGTCCCCTTTGTTATGAATTGATCGGAGCTGCTTTGATCACAACCACTCCACCAAACCAGATTACAGACTGATGAAATTAAGGCAAAGCCATTTGATAAAAGCAGATTTATTTGATGATGGATGGATCATGTAGCCACGGCTTATGACAAGTATACACTGTTGTTGCAGTGGATTGAAACCCACTTTCTTCCTAAATCCAGGTGTCCCAAAAATACAGAATTTCCCCCAATACTCTCTCCCTCCATGTCCTAGGTAGGCAATAGTTTCCTCCTCATCCACACTGGCTCTCATTTAGGATACTAATTTATGTTAATACTCTGTGGCATGGAATGAGGACGTTTTCTGGGGTTAATGAATCTGGAGTACTGTATATACTCAAGTATAAGTCAAATGGGTGGAAAGAAGGAAGAGACAAAATTAATCCGTAAAAAAAGAAATTGGGGTGGTTGAGATGTACCATACCGTATATACTCGAGTATAAGCCAACCCGAATATAAGCCAAGTCATCTAATTTTACCACAAACAACTGGGAAAACATTGACTCAAGTATAAGCCGAGAGTGGTAAATTTCAGAAATAAAAATAGATACCAATAAAATTACATTAATTGAGGCGTCAGTAGGTTGGATGAGCAAAGGTTGGATAAGCAAAACTCTACTTTACTTTGTATTGATGATGTTAATATTGAAACTCAGTAATTCAAAGCAAATAAAGACAAACGGCACTGAATGGAACACAGCAGGAGGATAACACACCTGGGCATCTCCTGGGCAACGTCTCTGTAGACAGTCAATTCTCCTATACCAGAAGCAACTTGCAGTATGTTCCCAAGTTGCTTCTGACACGATTAAAAAAAAACCTTTTTAAAATGTCCTGGTTTCTCTCTTCTCCTAAGGCAAGAGGCCACTATAACCAGATATATAATATAATAATATAAACTATAAGACAGTATTTCCTATAAATGCTATAGTCATAGAACATACAATATACAGACAAGGATTATAGAGATTCAGAATATACTAAATGCTTCAAAATACATGTCTCTAAGCCAAAATCTTCCTTATATAGGAAAGCAAAGAAATTCACAAACCTTGAATATAAGAGTTTTGCTTTCTGTGAGTGTATGTGTGTTTGTAACACATTGATTACCGATATACTCAAGTATAAGCCGACACGAATATAAGCACCTAATTTTACCACAAAAAAACCTGGGAAGACATTGACTCAAGTATAAGCCGAGAGTGGTAAATTTCAGAAATAAAAATAGATACCAATAAAATTACATTAATTGAGGCGTCAGTAGGTTAAATGTTTTTAAATAGTTACCGTATTTCAAAGAAAAACAATAAACTAGCTCCAGGGGGATTCCTTCCCAGGTAATCCTCAGAGCTCAAGATGCTTGTCTGTTCTTAAAGTGAAAAGCACATGTCTGCATTTTAGATGGATTTGGAATCAGCTGGTTTTCCCTATAATAGGCAGTAAGATCACCTAGAGCTTCAGAGAGCTTCTGTTCAACCATTTCAAAGCTCCCTGCCTGATCGGTAATGGCACGATTATCAGCATAGCTAAATCAAGGAAGTAAAGGGCCTGGGCTGTGGCGCAGGCGGGAGAGCAAGCCAGCTGCAATTAACTGCAATGAATCACTCTGACCAGGAGGTCATGAGTTCGAAGCCGCTCGGAGCCTATGTTTGTCTTGTCTTTGTTCTATGTTAAAAAGGCATTGAATGTTTGCCTATATGTGTAATGTGATCTGCCCTGAGTCCCCTTCGGGGTGAGAAGGGCGGAATATAAATGCTGTAAATAAATAAATAAATAAATAAATAAATAAGGAAGGAAGGAGGACAGAAGGTACAAAGTCATGACTAAGCTACAAGCAGGTGATATTATGAAGAAATGACTTTGCAATAGAGAGTATCTCTGTAGATCTTAAAAAGCTGTTTCTTGATTTAAGGCATTGGCATGCTGGATGATAGGAATAACCCTCCCAGTCCATTCGTCCTCTCTCTTAGTCCTTTCAGGCACATCGAGGCCAGGAATAGTTTCCTTGTGTATGCCGGCTGAGATCTTTTGGCATGGCACCCAATGCGCCAATCACCACCGGGACCACCTGCACTGGTTTCTGCCAGAGTCTTTGAAGTTCAATCTTGAGGTCCTGAGTTTTTCCTGTTGTTTTTCATCTATGCGACTGTCACCTGGGATGGCAACATCAATGATCCAAACCTTTTTCTTTTCCACAATTGTGATGCCTGGTATGTTGTGTTCCAGAACTTTGTCAGTCTGGATTCGGAAGTCCCACAGTATGTTTGCATGCTCATTTTCCAATACTTTTGCAAGTTTGTGATCCCACCAGTTCTTTGCTGCTGGGAGGTGGTACTTGAGGCCTAAGTTCCAATGAATCATTTGGGCCACAGAGTTGTGCCTCTGTTTGTAGTCTGTCTGTGCGATTTTCTTCCAGCAGCTGAGGATATGATCCATGGTTTCGTCGGTTTCCTTGCAGAGTCTGCATTTTGGGTCATCAGCTGATTTTTCGATCTTGGTCTTCATTGCCTTTGTTCTGATGGCTTGCTCCCGGGCTGCAAGGATCAGGCCTTCTGTCTCCTTCTTCAGGGTCCCATTCGTGAGCCAGAGCCAGGTCTTCTCCTTGTCAGCTTTTCCTTCAATTTTGTCAAGGAACTTTCCATGCAATGTTTTGTTGTGCCAGCTGTCAGCTCTAGTTTGCAGTGCGGTTTTCTTGTACTGGTTAGGGTCTTCATTGCCTTTGTTCTGATGGCTTGCTCCTGGGCTGCAAGGATCAGGCCTTCTATTATTATTATTATTATTATTATTATTATTATTATTATTAATTGTGGGAGTTGAAGTCCAAAACACCTGGAGGACTGAAGTTTGCCCATGCCTGCGTCTATACTCTAGATGTGGGTTGGAGGGGAGGAGGATGCAGATTTGAGGGTCCCGGTCCTCGCCTCCCGTCTTCCAAGGCCTGTCAAGCGCCTGAGCCGAGCGGAGAAGGAAAAGGAGTCTGAGCACATTAGGATGCTGCTCTCTCCTCCCGTTGCCATGGAGACCACTCCAGTGGTCCCTCAGGCATGACGGCGGCGGCCATATTGCTCCGGCTGCGGCAGCCCCCACTAAGTGAGCCGGAATTGGCTCCGGTTAGGATCTTGCAGCCGGACAAAACCAGAGGGAACTTGGAGACGAAAGAAAGCAGGAGACATGTGCGCACCACCCGCATGGCTTTCCCCTTCCCTGCTACTATCACACCCCCTCTATTATTGAGAGCCTGCCCCGAACCCCTATGTAACCCTTCCTCTCTCTGAGTCCTTTCTGGCTCAAGGGGAGCAAAAGGGAGGGAGACTTGTGAGCAATGCACAAAGGCACACGTTCGCACACATCCGCCCACTCTCCGCGTCTACATAGTGAAGTGGAAAGGATAAATCCCAAAGGGCAGGCTGTGAATTCAGGCTCTGCCCGTCGTCATCCTCGCTGCTTCAAGCAAGGCAATTGGGGGCGGGGGGTGGGGGCGGAGGGGGGGTGGGGGGGGGGTTGCCCAAGGAGCAACCCACGGCAGGCGACCGAGGCAAGAAAATGAAACAAAGCAACAGTCTCCTTTTGCAGGGAGACTTGAGTGCCTGGTGCATCGCGCTCACCTTCACGTTTCATCATTTCACACCTTCAAGTGCATGCAATATGCATCTTTCCATAGCAGCTGCCTTGCATGCAGAATCGTAGAATCGCAGAGTTGGGCTGTGTGGTCTAATCCCCTGCCATGCCTTTCATTATCAACTGTAGTACTTCTCATGCATACCTGTGCATTGGGCCGGGCTGTGGTGCAGGCTAGTTAGCAGCCAGCTGCAACAAATCACTCTGACCAAGAGGTCATGAGTTCGAGGCCAGCTCGGAGCCTGTGTCTGTCTTTGCCTCGGTTCTATGTTATGGCATTGAATGTTTGCCTTTATGTGTGCAATGTGATCTGCCCTGAGTCCCCTTCGGGGTGAGAAAGAAGGGCGGAATATAAATGCTGTAAATAAATAAATAAAATCATATTACAACCAGTTCCAGAAATGCTTCAGGACCAGCCCCTTCCACACAGTCTTGAGCAGTTATCTTTGGGGCCAGGCTTTAGCACAGCAGGTTAAACTACCAGCTGAAATGTTGGTTTATTAGTCGAAAGGTTGACAGTTCGAAGCTTGAGTCAGGGTGAGATCCTAGCCTTTAGCCCAGCTTTCACCTACCTAGTGGTTCAAAAGAAAAATGTGAATAGATAAATACTGGGAGGTATTTAGGCACCCATAAGGAAATGCCAGGAAAATGCCGGTGACATTAAGTCCAGTCGTGTCCGACCTGGGGGTTGGTGCTCATCTCCATTTCTAAGCCGAAGAGCCGACGTTGTCCATAGACACCTCCAAGGTCATGAGGCCAGTGGCATGACTGCATGGAGCATTATTACCTTCCCGCCGGAGTGGTACCTATTTATCTACTCACATTTGCATGTTTTCAAACTGCTAGGTTGGTAGAAGCTGGGGCTAACAACTCTCACCCAAAAGACTCCAGAACTTCACGTGTGCGACCCTCCGTGTGGGGATCTTTTGGAGTCTTTGGGTGGGAGTTGTTTCTTCATCCTCATTCCAACAATGGGGAGGGTGGCTGACAATGCAGCGTTTTGGCGACGCTGCGCAACTGCGAAAAGGGGTGACCGGCTGGTTGAGGACGCAAGCGGCAGAGTTTTGTGGGGAAGGAGTTGCCAGGCTCATTCTTCGCTATGATAAGTGCCTAGATTTGAATGGCGACTATGTTGAGAAGTGGTATTTGGGTGTGGCTTTCAACTGCATATGGTAAATGTTTTCTCCTATACTTTTTGAGGGCGCAAGCAGCAGAGTTTTGTTGGGAAGGAGTTGCCAAGCTCCTTCATCGCTATGATAAGTGCCTAGATTTCAATGGGGACTATGTTGAGAAGTGGTATTTGGGTATGGCTTTCAACTGCATATGGTAAATGTTTTCTCCTATACTTTGTTCATTTTTAATTCCAAAACGTAATCTACTTTCTGGATAACCCTCGTACCATACACGCACCATTTCCAGCATCTCCTTCTCAAAAGCCCATCACTATGCTAGCAAATTTTTACACATGCCACCCACTACTAGAATCTACTCACAAGTCATCTATTTGGGGCTCCTTAGAGTACACCTACACTAGACAGTTACAACAGTTTCATACTATTTTCACTGCCAATGCATAAATCTAAGGAAGCTTTGGATTTGTAGTTTGGTCACGAATTCTTTACTAGGGAGCTCTAATGCTCATCTATGTAAAACTTTAAGCTGCTCACCAAACTACAAATGTGAGGGTTCTGTAAGATAAAGCCAAAATACTTACCGTATATTCTCGAGTATAAGCCGAGGGTGGGAAATGAAGCAGCTACTCGTCAATTTCAAAATAAAAATAGATACCAATAAAATTACATTAATCAAGGCATCAGTGGGTTAAATAATGTATATATACAGATACAGATATACAGATACATGGATCTATATGTATATAGGATTTGCAAAGACCTGCAAAGATATGAGGGGAAAATTCATATATAAAATTAATGTATATAGCTAGATAGATACAGGTATATAAATACATAGGGATTGCAAATGCATGCAGGGGGGTTAATGCCTATCTGTAGGAGAGTTTAACCAATATTTCAGGGGAAAATGCTTTTATAAGATTAATGGATATATATTTTCTTCTTCCTGACTTGCAAGGGCTTCTCTACCTTTTCAAAACATTCCCTTGGTTAAGAGCGAGGGAGGCTTTGGAAAACTAAACACTGCTAAGGGAGGATAAGAGAGATACATATATATCATATATTGCAAGCAATGTCCTCCAGGTTCTGTTGATCTTGACCCCATTATAAGCCAAGGGAGGCTTTTTCAGCTAAAATAAAAAGGGCTGAAAAACTCGGCTTATCTTCGAGTATATACGGTAGTTCCACAGAACTGTATAGCATAAAAACACTGCAAGTCACCGGGGATTTATCTATATGCATTCCTGGATGAACTCCTCATCGAAAAGCAGATTGGGAGCAGCGAAATGAAATTCCAGGAAGATATAGGATCCTAAGGCAGGTGCAGGCTCCACCTGGCAAGAACTGGGTGAGCCGGATGCTGTCGAGCATAAGACCTCACTGATTCAATTGAGATTTATAGAGATCTTGGTTGTCCTACAGTCCCATTACCCCCTATCTGATTGCGGAAGAAAGAAGCGCAGGAATGGCTGCAAACAGGTTGCAACTCAGTGGGAGGGCAACTCCTTTGCATGCAGACGCTGAGAAAGGCTGGGCTGAGAAAGATTTCTGTCAAGAAACTCTGGAGAATCACTGCTGGCCGATGCACAGAATACTGAGCAAGACAGGCAAGTGGTCCACTGCAGTGTAAGACAGCTTAAAATCTCAGAATGACAGAGTTGTAACAGAGCTCATGGGCGCGAGTGCAGCCTCCTTGCTCAAGGCAGGATTTCCAGCCAAAGTATCCACAACAGGGAACTGTCCAAGGTCTTTTGAAAAAGTTCACCTCCTTAGGAAATTGGTTCCACTGCTGAACCACACCTACTGTCAAAAAGTTCCTTCAAATGTTCAATCAAAATCTACTCTCCTATAACTACAAGCCTGGTGCTACCCTCTGTGACAGCCTATGAGCTATTTAAAGAATGATCCCATGTCCCTTCTCAGTCCTCTTCATGGAGCAGAACATGGCTAGCTCCTTCCAACTTTTCCATGTATAAGGTAAAGGTAAAGGTTTCCCCTGACGTTAAGTCCAGTCGTGTCTGACTCTGGGGGTTGGTGCTCATCTCCATTTCTAAGCCAAAGAGCCGGCGTTGTCCGTAGACACCTCCAAGGTCATGTGGCTGACATGACTGCATGGAACGCCGTTATCTTCCCGCTGGAGCGGTACCTATTGATCTACTCACATTGGCATGTTTTCGAACTGCTAGGTTGGCAGAAGCTGGAGCTTAACAGCGGATGCTCACTCCACTCCCCGGATTTGAACCTGGGACCTTTCAGTTTGCAAGTTCAGCAGCTCAGCGCTTTAACGCACTGTGCCACCAGGGGCCCCTTAAAATAATGTATAAATACAGTATTAAAATATATTTTCCGCAATAAGTGACAATCCGCGAAGTAGGGACACTATATTTATTTTTAAAATAATGTAAGGTAAAAAGGTAAAGGTTTCCCCTGACGTTAAGTCCAGTCGTGTCCGACTCTGGGGGTTGGTGCTCATCTCCATTTCTAAGCCGAAGAGTTGGCATTGTCCGTAGACACCTCCAAGGTCATGTGGCCATTGGCATGATTGCATGGAGTGCCATTACCTTCCCACCGGAGCGGTACCTATTGATCTACTCACGTTGGCATGTTTTCGACTAGGTTGGCAGAAGCTGGAGCTTAACAGCAGGCGCTCACTCCGCTCTCTGGATTTGAACCTGGAACCTAAACCCATCGATAAGTGAGGGAACACTGTATTCTTTCTTTTTGGGAGAACATCAGGCATTCTATCAGTCTGTGTGCTTTGCACCAGTGAGTATGGAATGGGCGCATAAGCTGTGGCCACTTGACAGATTGATTGCTGTGGGTGTGTGTGTGAGTGTGTGATAGAGAGAGCATGTGTGTTTGCACATTCAAGAAGGGAGTGCAAAGCCCTCATTTGCATGAAATTGGGTCCTTTTTCGGAAACAGCTGCCAGTGCCAGGTCGAAAGCTGACGCGATGATGAATGGTGACAGAAGGGCTGGTGCAAAAGGAATAGTAATGGCATTTTGATCTGATATCAACTGCACCCTTTAAGAAGCAGGAGCGAAGTATGTGGCCCCATATTGCTTATCCTCCTCCTAGTCCTCGGGATCCTGTTTTATATATCAAGACTGTACTGGGAGGTAATGAATGGGTAGGTGGTCTTAGCAGACATGGAAATCAGGAAGACTTTAACATGGGACCTCCGGCTTTGAAAACACTCCAAAGACCAATTCCTGATGCGTCAAAGGAGCTCTGAGCCAGAATGAAGAAGCAGACAGGAAGACATCATTCCACCATGTCTCCTGTGTCACTATAACAATATAATAATATATAATACCATATATACTCGAGTATAAGCCGACCCGAATATAAGCCGAGGCACCTAATTTTACCAGAAAAAAAACTGGGAAAACATTGACTCCAGTATAAGCCGAGATACCAATAAAATTACATTAATTGAGGAATCAGTAGTTTACATGTTTTTGAATCTTTACATCAAACTGTAATTTAAGATATGACTGTTCAACTCTGATTAAATCATTAAATGCATATGTGAAATTAGTATATATAATTATAGATGTATATCTAGCTCTGCATTGTTTATATAGGCATTGAATGTTTGCCTGTTACTATGTTGGAAGCCGGCCTGAGTCCCCATGGGAGATAGGGTGGGATACAAATGAATTACAGTAGTCTCACTTATCCAACATAAACGGGCCAGCAGAATGCTGGATAAGTGAATATGTTGGATAATAAGGAGGGATTAAGGAAAAGCCTATTGAACATCACATTAGGTTATGATTTTACAAATTAAGCACCAAAACATCATGTTATACAACAAATTTGAAAGAAAAAGTAGTTCAATATGCAGTAATACTATGTAGTAATTACTGTATTTACAAATTTAGCACCAAAATATCACGATGTATTGAAAACATTGACTACAAAAATGCGTTGGATAATCCAGAACGTTGGATAAGCTAGTGTTGGATAAGTGAGACTCTACTGTATATATAATTATAGATGTATATCTAGCTCTGCATTGTTTATATAGGCATTGAATGTTTGCCTGTTACTATGTTGGAAGCCGGCCTGAGTCCCCATGGGAGATAGGGTGGGATACAAATGAATTATTATTATTATTATTATTATTAGTAGTAGTAGTAGTAGTATAAAATTATTGTTGATACCATATTGTTTTTGTTGATCTTACGTTTCCACTTACAGAGCTAGTTTATTGTTTTTATTTGAAATACGTTAAATATTCAAAAACATTTAACCTACTGATGCTTCAATTAATGTAATTTTATTGGTATCTATTTTTATTTTGAAATTTATTATTAGCAGCTGCATTTCCCACCTTTGGCTTACACTCAAGTCAATAAGTTATCTCAGTTTTTTGTGGTCAAATTAGGTGCCTCAGCTTATATTCGGGTCGGCTTATACTCGAGTATATACAGTAATGTAATTTTATTGGTATCTATTTTTATTTTGAAATTTATTATTAGCTGTTGCATTTCCCACCTTTGGCTTATACTCGAGTCAATAAGTTATCCCAGTTTTTTTGTGGTAAAATTAGCTGTCTCGGCTTATACTCGAGTATATACGGTAATGTAATTTTATTGGTATCTATTTTTATTTTGAAATGTATTATTAGCTGCTGCATTTCCCACCTTTGGCTTATACTCGAGTCAACAAGTTATCCCTGTTTTTTGTGGTCAAATTAGGTGCCTTGGCTTATATTCGGGTCGGCTTATACTCGAGTATATACGGTAATTAAAATAACACACTGTGATACATAAAACAGAATAAAATTAACATGATAACAGAGTATAACGCAACCATTGAACCCACAACCAATGGGCCTGAAATAACGAGTTCCTGGGCATGGGTGCGCAGACTGGTGCAAATCGAACTCGGCACTTTGCTGTATCAATGCCAGTGAACAAAATGAGATTGCTAGACAAAGTCTGACCATAACTGTTTGCCCTTTAGCAACCTTCAGTCTAGTCTTGCAAAGAAATCTTCAGAAATTACCAGCTCACGATAATATGTGTCCTTCTGCGCATATATCAGTATTAGTCACTGGAAGACATTCGCCCGGAGGCGAAGGCTTACTCACCACAGGTGACCAGATGAGTGGCCAGTGTTAACCTCGCTGTCTGTCTTGTATTTGAGAAACATCCATAGCGTGTCAACGCATGCTTATTTATTTACTTTATTTACTGATTAAATTCATATCCCGCATTTTCAAGTAATGGGTTCCCCATGGCAATAAAGTAAGAATTCTAATGTATTCGAATCGTTCAAGAATAGGAATGGAGGAGGTGAGCATGGAATTAAGTGATGCAAAATGTGTTTGTGATCTGATGTTGTCTTGTGACTAATGCAGAATAATAGAGGAAGATGAACATTAGCATGACGCAACCACTCAAGACGTGCTCATCTATTTTGTGGTAGCCAAAGGATGTAGTATGTACTTTGCTTGCAAAATGTCTACTCTTTGTTCGGATTGATGAGTATGGGGATCTTTTTCTTTTCTTTTAGGGAAGTGGGGAATTAGACCTAGCTCCATTGTAGAACAATCATGAGATCCCGAGGCCAAGATCACAGAGCTCCAAGAAGAGCTAGGAAAGATCAAAGTGGTCAAGGATTGGTGGTTGGAGGCCACATTCAGGTTGATGCTCACTTCCAACATAACATAGTGGACATGGTGGTGAATTGGGCTATATTTTGAGGCCAAGATCCCAGGTTTCACTTCAGAGAACTCCAAGAAGAGCTAGGAAAGATCAAAGTGCTCAAGGATTGGTGGTTGGAGGCCACATTCAGGTTGATGCTTGCCTCCAACATAGTGGACATGGTGGTGAATTGGGCTATATTTTGAGGTCAAGATTCCAGGTTTCACTTCAGAGAGCTCCAAGAAGAGCTAGGAAAGATCAAAGTGGTCAAGGATTGGTGGTTGGAGGCCACATTCAGGTTGACGCTTGCCTCCAACATAACATGGTGGTGAATTGGGCTATATTTTGAGCACCTTCTAGGTCATTTTAGGCCCATGAAAGGCCATTTGTCAATAGGGAGGGTCAATGTCATTTTCTATTTGGGTAGTGGGGAGTTGGACCTAGCTCCATTGTAGAGCAATCATGAGATCCCGAGGCCAAGATCACACAGCTCCAAGAAGAGTTAGGAAACATCAAAGTGGTCAAGGATTGGTGGTTGGAGGCCACATTCAGATTGACGCTTGCTTCCAACATAACATAGTGGACTTGGTGGTGAATTGGGCTATATTTTGAGGCCAAGATCCCAGGTTTCACTTCAGAGAGCTCCAAGAAGAGCTAGGAAAGATCAAAGTGGTCAAGGATTGGTGGTTGGAGACCACATTCAGGTTGACGCTTGCCTACAACATAACATAGTGGACTTGGTGGTGAATTGGGCTATATTTTGAGCACCTTCTAGGTCATTTTAGGTCCAAGAGAAACCATTTGTCAATAGGGAGAGTCAATGTCATTTTCTATTTGGGTAGTGGGGAGTTAGACCTAGCTCCATTGTAGAGCAATCATGAGATCCCGAGGCCAAGATCACAGAGCTCCAAGAAGAGCTAGGAAAGATCAAAGTGGTCAAGGATTGGTGGTTGGAGGCCACATTCAGGTTGACGCTTGCCTACAACATAACGTAGTGGAATTGGTGGTGAATTGGGCTATATTTTGAGCACCTTCTAGGTCATTTCAGGTTCATGAGAGGCCATTTTTCAACAGGGAGGGTCAATGTCATTTTCTATTTGGGAATTGTTCTCCTGGGCTTCAAACTGGTAGTGGTGGTGCACAATAAAGGGATGTGGTCAATTGCACTTACATGTGATCAATGGCACTTACACCATTACTGCCGAACAGGTCAAATAAAGCATGTTAATGTGCTGCTATAAATTAGGAGATGCATCTCAGTCCAGAATATCTGCTTTGCATATACAAGTTCCCAGGTTTGATGCCTGACATCTCTAGGTTTGGCTTACCTGATACCGTGGAGAACCCGACTGCCAGTTTCTCTGCTCCAATTCAAACCAGCTTTTTTATGGGTGGGAGTAAAGTTCTAGTTGAGTGGCAGTTACAAATGTCTAGCATGCAAAAGGTCTTGGAATTTCACAATAAAGCCCATGGGAGACCTCTGTCACAGCACTGAAATTGATGGACTGAGAAACTGGCTTTGGGCACACCAAATTTCCGCGTTCTTATTGATCCCAAGTCTCCTACCCGATGGCTCTGGCTGTACAATCCCCCATCCAAGGTGGTGGTAGGTCAGTTTTTGGGGCTTACACAATATTTCTGTGGTAAAGGGATATAACATGGTGTTCATCCAGAATGTATTATCATTGCTGGTTCGTGGGTGAGAGATGTTGGTTGGTTTGATGGGAAGGGTGGAAATGTTCCTCCGGTCCCATGGACAGCTGGGCTCTCCCTCCCTGGCCTACTACACTGACACCTTCCCAAAAAGTATTCCACCAGGAGAGTCCTGCAAACCATTTTTTCGCACCACTAACAATCTTCCTTCCTGGAGCTGTTTTCGCTCACGGCTGCAAACACAACACTCGCCCCTCAAGGCTGCTTGGTTTGTGTAGTTCTCTCCCACCCACCCCCCACCCATTTTTGTTGTTTTTCTCCTGAAAAAAAAAGCATTTTCTCCCACTGGGCAATGTGGCCATTTGCCCAAAATGCTTTTTTTTTTTTAAACCGTAAAAGAAACCCAACTTTAATTTGTTTTTCTGTTCTAGCCTGTTCCCCTCTCTTGTTCTTGTTTTGGTTCTGTCTGGCTCTGTCCGGGATTTTCAGTTTCTTCTCCTCTCCTTTCTGTTTGTTTCGGCATCCGACCCTCAACTCCCTTCCCCTCTCTATCTGCTGGGGGACCCGGATGTCTGTCACAAGTTAAAAAAAGCTTTTAAATTGTGGCATAGAGGGGAAAACCCTCCTTTTTTCCGTGCGTTTATATGACTCGTCTTTTTTCTTTCTTTCTTTTTTCCTTTCCTTCCCCTTCAAGGTCCGGCTCACCTGACGCTAAACAGCCAAGGTATGGTTTTATGTTTCTTTCAACAAATGAGTTTCAAAGTTCTTCTCCTCCTCCTCCGAAACCTGCTTCCATCTCTCTTTCTCTTTTTCTCTCTTTTCATCATCACTCTCAGTCTCTCGTTCTCTCTCCTGCCATCCGCCTCGACCATCTCATCTCATGTTGGTTTCTGACATTGCCTCTGTCTCTTGCTGAATTTTATATATTTATATATATATATATCTTTTGGTTGTTTGGAATGTGAACATGTATCCGAAAGAAAAAGCATGTTGCGGAGAGAACTCGAGAGCACCAGAGAAAGATGGTTTTATCTCGTGTCGCTTCACGTTGATGAACTGTGTGACTTATGCTTATGATCTGATTATTAACAGCCTTGTGCATTTGGCTCATTGGTTGCTTTGGATGCGGTTCTAGGGGATTCACATACTGTACCAGCTGGTGTGAGCTAAATTTGTCTACACAAGATACAATGGAGTTCTTGGACCAAGATATAGTGAACCAGGATGCAAGCGAGTGAAGGAGTTTGCCCCCAACTAGATCAGGGCAGGAGAAGCATGATGCCACTCTTCTATGATGGATGGTGGCTCCCATATCAGAAACGTGGTTACAGAATCCTAGATTTGGAAGAGACCCCCAGGACCATCCTGTACAACCCTCTGCTATGCAGGAAGACACAGCCCAAGCCCTTCCAACTGATAGAATCATAGAGTTGGAAGAGACCTCGTGGGCCATCCAGTCCAGTGATTCCCAAAGTGGGCACTACTGCCCCCTAGTGGGTGCTGCAGAGATCCAGGGGGGCGGTGATGGCACCTATTAGGATACGGGGGCGGGGCCAGGGGAAGGGCGGGGCCTCTTCCCAAGTGCCGGAGACAGGGCTGAGCACCTGAGGCACCTGTTAGGACACAGCGGGTGGAGCTAGAGGAGTGGGCGTGGCTTCTTCCCAACAGCCCGAGACAGGGCTGAGCATCTATACCTCTCCTGAGGCGCTTGTTGGGACACAGAGGGTGGAGCTAGGGAAGGGGGCGGGGCCTCCTTCCAAGAGCCTGAGACAGGGCTGAGCCTCTATACCTCTCCTGAGAGGCCTTTTAGGACTAAAGGGCGGTGCTAGGGGTGGGGGCGTGGCCTCTTTCCAAGAGCATGAGACAGGGCTGAGCCTCTATACCTCTCCTGAGGCTCTTGTTAGAACACAGGGGTGGGGTATAGAGGTTCAGCCCCATCAGGCACTTGGGAAGAGGCCCGCCCCCTCCTCTAGCCCTGCCCCCTGTGTCCTGGCAGGCACCGCAAGACAGGGATAGAAGCTCAGCCCTGCCTCAGAACTCGTAACTCCGCCCATTCCAGTCCTGGCCGCCCATTTGTGGCCCCGCCCACCTCCCCCTCCCCCTCCCAGCACTGAATCTGGGTCTAGGGGAGAGGCTCAGTCCCGCCCTCTTGAGCAGGAGCCACGCCCACCCCTCTAAGCCACTCCCCTCTTTCCAGGGTGTGCTGAGTCATATTTTTTCTGGAAAGGGGGCGGCAGGCCAAA
The DNA here is from genome assembly GCF_035594765.1 of Anolis carolinensis. Classification (NCBI taxonomy): domain Eukaryota; kingdom Metazoa; phylum Chordata; class Lepidosauria; order Squamata; family Anolidae; genus Anolis; species Anolis carolinensis. The sequence goes on along the minus strand of NW_026943829.1, from coordinate 671,591 downwards.
TAACTTTGGGAACCACTGATCCAATCCAACCACCTTTCAAGAAGCAGGAAAATGGTATTCATGAGGAAACCATGAAAACGAACAAAATCTGGCTAAAATCAGGACAGAATTAGGACAGGAAATAAGGAACAACATTTAAAAAACACAGGAATTCCAGACAAGAAAGAATCAAGGCCAGCTAACACCTCCCAACAAAGGATTCCCCCAGATTTTGTCCATTTTCATGGTTTTCTCCTTTCAGTTGAAATTCTCCACATGCTTGCGTATTTCAAAGGCTTCTCTGTATAGTGTGACATGGTGGTTGTGAGAGTGGCCCAGCATTTCTGCGTTCTCAGATAATATGCTGTATACAGGTTGGTTCATCAGGTGCTCTGCTATGGCTGAGTTATCTGGCTGAATTAGTCTGCCGAGCCTTTCAGTGCTAATCAAGCTTCACACTTGCATTCACACTTGCCTCAAACAGACAAGAGTCCTTTTCTCCCACCCTGGACCTCCCACAATCAGGGCCAGCTAACTTCTCCCAACAAAAAGATCCCTCCAGGCAGGAAGCAGCCAGGCTTTGAAGCTGAAGGGCCATTCAATGTGGCCTGCTGCAACATTCACACTTGCCTCAAACAGACAAGAGTCCTTTTCTCCCACCCTGGACCTCCCACAATCAAGGCCAGCTAACTTCTCCCAACAAAAGATCCCTCCAGGCAGGAAGCAGCCAGGCTTTGAAGCTGAAGGGCCATTCAATGTGGCCTGCTGCAACATTCACACTTGCCTCAAACAGACAAGAGTCCTTTTCTCCCACCCTGGACCTCCCACAATCAAGGCCAGCTAACTTCTCCCAACAAAAGATCCCTCCAGGCAGGAAGCAGCCAGGCTTTGAAGCTGAAGGGCCATTCAATGTGGCCTGCTGCAACATTCACACTTGCCTCCAACAGAAAAGAGTCCCTTTCTCCCACCTTGGACCTCCCACAATCAGGGCCAGCTGACACCTCCCAACAAAGAATCCCTCCAGGCAGGAAGCAGCCAGGCTTTGAAGCTGAAGGGCCATTCAATGTGGCCAGTTGCAAGATTCACACTTGCCTCCAACAGACAAGAGTCCTTTTCTCCCGCCCTGGACCTCCCACAATCAGGGCCTGTTGCAACATTCACACTTGCCTCCAACAGATAAAAGTTCTTTCTCACACCCTGGACCTTCCACTGATATATAAACCCCACTTGCCTAGTTTCCAACAGACCCTACAACCTCTGAGGATGCCTGCCATAGATGCGGGTGAAATGTCAGGAGAGAAAAATGCTTCTGGAACTTGGCCATGCAGCCTGGGAAACTCACAGCAACCCAATATTTTTGTAAGCTGCCCTGAGTCCCCTCGGGCGAGAAGTGCAGGCTATAACTGTTGTAAATAAATAAATAAATAAATAAATAAATAAATAAATATTCAAATTATTTTAACTGGAAATAGCTCAGGATGTTGCCTCATTGTCCATGTCAGAGGAGACACAAGTGCATCCTTGGCTAGCTTCTGGATATGAAGTTAGCAAAGCAGGAAAATGTTCCTTTTCTGGGCTACAGCTCCCCAAATCCCCAGGAAACTGTAGACCAAAAGGTAACCTCTGGCAACGTGCCATATTGTCCCCTGCCTCAAGCTGGCCCTGGATGCAGCTCAAATTCAGAACTGTCCATCAGGATTGGGCGATTGAGCAGTCAACCAGCCATAGCAGCTGGCTGGCATGACAACTCCCTTATCATGCACAGAGATGCTTACGAGGCCCCATCAGTCGAAGGACGTGACATGCCTTCCCGAGGAGACTGTGCATCGTGGTGGGATATTTAGTGCTCTGTCCAGGAGGTGCCAGGTTTCTGTAGGATTGGACTGTAAATTGCCATGGCCCTTGGTCTTCCATAAAGTCCTACAATGCCAGCTTCTGCCATTCATCTCTTGCCATCACTCAGTTCATTATCTTTACAGATGGCGAGGTTTAGAGCTTGGGCATATGGTGTATCACACCCAGCCATGTTTCTAACATCAGGATGAAGTGGCCATCGTGTTCCAGAAATGTTCACAATAATGCTTAGGAAAATCCTCCTCCACCTCCAATTATTTCCAAATTGTCCAGCCAATATTTGTAATTGGTATCCGGAGTCGTAGGAGAGTGTTTCAAGGAACAGATGGCTCGAGCTTGGGAAATCATGATTTTGGACCACTGATCTATCATGGCCAATGGGATTGTTGATAGACAATGTCAAGTTCTAGGTTGCCCTCCAGGCCTGATGCCACCTAGGACCACAGCAACACACAAGAATCCAGAGTATAAGTAAAGAGTTGACTGTAAAAATACATAAAATATGTGAAAAAGCAGGAAATAAGAAAGAAGAGGAATACAGCAGAGTCTCACTTATCCAAGATAAACAGGCCGGCAGAACATTGGATAAGCAAAAATCTTGGATAATAAGGAGGGATTAAGAAAAAAGCCTATCTATATATATAAAAGAGTGATGGCATCACTGCGACCCACAAAACAACAAAACTACAGGCCCCCCAACCTCGAAATTTGACAGCACAACCCCTCATCCACTCCTCTAGGTTGATACAACAAAAAGCAAAGAAAAATAAAGTCCTAATTAGAGGGAGAGAAATAATTGTTTTTATCCAATTGCTGCCACTTAGAAGGCTCTAAGCTCTGCCCACTTGGTCTCCTAGCAACCCACTCAGCCCAGTGTTAATAAAAGAATAAAAAATAAAATAAATACAAATAATACAATAAAAACACTAAAAAAATTAAATACTATAATAACAAAATAACTAAAAATAATACTACAAAATAATAAAATATAATAAATAAAAAAGATAAGTTACAATAAAATTAATTTTAAAAAGTACAAATAACGTCAAATAAAAATTCCACAACAACTTTTAACCAATACCACCACCACTTTGCCACAGCAACGCATAGCCGAGCACAGCTAGTACAATATAAAATTAGAACACTGGATAAGCGAAAATCTTGGATAGTAAGGAGGGATTAAGAAAAAAGCCTATTAAACATAAAATTAGAACATTGGATAAGCGAAAATCTTGGATAGTAAGGAGGGATTAAGAAAAAAATCCTATTAAACATAAAATTAGAACATTGGATAAGCGAAAATCTTGGATAATAAGGAGAGATTAAGAAAAAAGCCTATTAAAATTAGAACATTGGATAAGCGAAAATCTTGGATAATAAGGAGGGATTAAGAAAAAAGCCTATTAAACATAAGATTAGAACATTGGATAAGCGAAAATCTTGGATAATAAGGAGGGATTAAGAAAAAAGCCTATTAAACATCAAATTAGAACATTGGATAAGCGAAAATCTCGGATAATAAGGAGGGATTAAGAAAAAAGCCTATTAAATATAAAATTAGAACATTGGATAAGCGAAAATCTTGGATAATAAGGAGGGATTAAGAAAAAAGCCTATTAAACATCAAATTACATTATGATTTTACAAATTAAGCACCAAGACATCATGTTTTACAAGAAATGGACAGAAAAAACAGTTCAATACACAGTAATGTTATGTAGTAATTACTGTATTTACAAATTTAGCACCAAAACATTGCAACATTGACTACAAAAGCAATGACTACTAAAAGGCAGACTGCCTTGGATAACACAGAACCTTGGATAAGTGAGACTCTACTGTAATACAAAACAGGTTCAGCAATAGGTGATAATCTTACAGGATTCCAAATGTCTCATGAAAATCCAAAGGTCACACAGTCCAGGAATAGTCAAAAATCACAAGTAGAGCATAAATTCATAAGCAAAAGATATCCTTAGGAAAAAAAACTTAGCAAGAATCACAAAGCAAGAATATAAACAACCTTCCAAGATATTTGAATCCCATGAGCAGGACACAAGAACTCAGGCCTAGGTTCTCCCTCGAACACCAATGTTGCCTGAACTAATTTAAAGGTAAACAACTGGCCGTTAATAAGCAGTCATGAAGTCATGGTGTTTCCCATGAACTTTATCTATTTCCCACGTAAACATGCTGACCTTAGGAATTGATTCTCTGTCCTGATGTGCAAACAGAGATCCTGGTTTATCTCCATACCACCAGGTACTTTCCCTTGAGTTTTCTGTTTCACTTCATTCTTCTTCTCTCCTCCCCTTATCTAATGATGTTGTTTCTGGCTCCTGTGACTGACCTTGGAGCTCAGCACGGTCTGAGTCAATTTCATTCCCTTGGTCTGTATCACTTTGAACCCCAGGAAATCCCACAATCCCTTCTGAGTCTTCAGTGAACCCATCATCCCCTGGCTGCTGAACTACAACAGTCTATTCCAGGGGTCCCCAAACTAAGGCCCGTGGGCCGGATGTGGCCCTGCAAGGTCATTGACTTGGCCCCTGTCCTAAACTTTAGACTTAAGGTTGATCTAAGTCTACCTGGTCTTTGGAGGTCTCTTTGCTTACTTATGGCCTTATGAAATTGTCTAGATTGTCTTTGAAGATCTCTTTGCTTAGCTTCGACCTTATGAGATCGTCTAGATGGTCTTTGAAGGTCTCTTTGCTTAGCTACGGCCTTATGAGACCATCTAGATGGCTTTTGGAGGTCACTTTCCTTACCTATGGTCCTATGAGACTGTAGATGGCCTTTGAGGGTCCCTTTCCTTACCTATGGTTTTATGAGATTGTCTAGATGGCTTTTGGGGGCCCCTTTCCTTACCGATGGTCTTACAAAACCATCTAGATGGTCTTTGAGGTCCCTTTCCTTATCTATGGTCTTCTGATGCCCTTATGAGATCATCTAGATGGCCTTTGAGGGTCCCTTTCCTTACCTATGGTCTATTGAGACCATCTAGATGGCTTTTGGAGGTCACTTTCCTTACCTATGGTCCTATGAGACCATCTAGATAGTCTTTGAGGATCCCTTTCCTTATCTATAGTCTTATGAGACCATCTAGATGGCTTTTGGAGGTCACTTTCCTTACCTATGGTCCTATGAGACCATCTAGATAGTCTTTGAGGATCCCTTTCCTTATCTATAGTTTTATGAGACCATCTAGATGGCTTTTGGAGGTCACTGTCCTTACCTATGGTCCTATGAGACCGTCTAGATGGCCTTTGAGGGTCCCTTTCCTTACCTATGGTCTTATGAGACCATCTAGATGGTCTTTGGAGGTCTCTTTCCTTACCTATGGTCTAATGAGATCGTCTAGATCAGGGGTCCCCAAACTAAGGTCCTCCAGGGTCACTGACCTGGCCTCTGTCCTAAACTTTAGACTTAGGGTTGACCTAAGTCTGAAATGACTTGAAGGTACACAACAACAACAATCATAATTTTGGACTATTTCATCCTAATCCGGGCCCCCAACACTCTGAGGGACAGTGAATCGGCCCTCCACTTAAAATGTTTGAGGACCCCTGGTCTATGCAGTTCCTTCGTGGGATTTTCCATCTTTAAATTAGCACTTCAAATAGAGGAGGAGAACTTCCAACTTAAAGGCAGGCTGTGCAATGCAGGATGGCCAAATTATCAGCATTCATCAGAGATGGATAAAGTTACTATTTTGGGCTATATCTCTGAGAATCTCCCCGCTAGGCTGTGTTGCTTAGAAGATACCGAGAATTGCAGTATGAAAATGTTTCAGAGACAGTTGCTTTTTTGCCCAAAGTTCAAGACAGAGGACTTCTTTGTAGACTGGATCCAGCAGTTCCCTGTCTCGGTGTAAATCTATTGCCTATGTTCCTATTTCAATCAACCCATTCTTCAGAAGCAGGAGAACTGGAATCTGACACAATATTTTAGAACAATTTTTCTTCCACCCTCCCCTATCCCAAATTTAGGGTGTAGGCAGAGCCCTAATTTTGAGTTGGAGCAAAAAGCTGATACTTGAAGAAGACATTGACCCACCCTTGAGAGAGATGAGCCAGTTGTCTCACGTGAGATAAGGCAACCGCCTGCTTTTGCATTCAAATCAAAGCTGTAGTGATCTGAGCACTGAACTCTGGAATCCAGGGTTTGGATCCCCACTGCTGAATTATTCCCCTGCTATATTCCTGCAAACCTTGAAGTTTCCCCCCAGGGACCCACAGATGACTCAGCCTGTCTGCTCAAGTCATCCAAGGACACCCTTCTGTCTGTTCCAGACCCTCCAGGACAGGGTTGGAGGGGACGAACGAGAAGGACATTTCCTCCATTGTGTCACCCAGAAGGTATCAGTCCCCTAATAAAATGAAACAAAGCAGCAAGCGGTTATGCAAGAGGAGCAAAAGGCAACAGACTTTGCTTAAGTCTCAGATCCCAGATTTAATAATAATAATAATAATAATAATAATAATAATAATAATAATAATAATCTTTATTCTTATACCCTGCCTCCATCTCCCCGAAGGGACTCGGGGCGGCTTACATGGGGCAAAAGCCCGAGCAAATACAATAAGGAACACATCAAACAGCAAAAACCACGCGCAAATGAGAATAAACATGTTAAAAAAACAGCAAAAACATTAGTAAAGACATATTAAAATACAGCAATAAAATCATAAAAAACGAACTGGGCGAAAGTGCACTAAGTGTGTTTTGTAAACATGAGGCAGTTATTAAAATGTTTCAAAATAAAGAGCGAAACGTCAGGAGAGAATGCTTCTGGAACATACAGCCTGGAAAACTCATAGTAACCCAACAATAACATACCTCTCTCTATCCAGGTGTATGTTTTAATCAATGGGGTAAGATTTTGGATTACCCATTTTTAAAGCCTAGGTATCCATACATGTACGTAGATCGCAAACAAGATGTAGTTAAAGCAATGTAACTAATTAATAATTTCCAATTATAAACCAAACACAACAAAACGATAGTACAGCAAAAGTAATCAGAAGTGGACACAAGCCAGACACAGAAATGGGAAGCAAAGGATGTTTGCACAGGCATCCTTGATAGATAAGCATGTCATCCATCCCCAACCTGTTGTTGAACCTGGCTGCTATTGCTCTGTGGATAATTGCAGCTTACAGGTAGAAGGTGGGCAGAGTCAGAGCACCTGAAACCCAGAATTACTTGCCTGCAGCAGCCTCACGCTTGAGGAAGATTTCAGGGCCCGGGCAGCTTTTGTACTGTGCAAATATGTAGCTAGAACCTGGCTTGCTCATCAGGGATAACCTCACAGCAGTCCTTCCCCTTTTCAAGCTGGTTGTTCTGACAGGGTTTGATTATCACAGTAAAATAACAAATCTAATCATACCAATAATAATAGAGAAAAATTATAAATATACCATATATACTCGAGTGTAAGCTGACCCAAATATAAGCCAACCAAGACCTGCACCCGGGTATAAGCTGTTTTAATCAGAATTGGATTCTTCCCCAATGCTGTCAGTAAGTAAGTAAGTAAAAGTTTATTTGTATGCCGCCCTCTCTCCCAAAAGGGACTCAGGGCAGTTTCCAATATAAAATCAGCATAAAACATTGTACAATAAAACACTGAAAACACTATAAAACGCTATAAGAATTTTTTAAAAAACATAACAATTGACTAAAACAATCACATAAACAGAAGCAATATAATCACTCAAATAACACGTGGCTGGCATGACCGCAAGGAGCGTCAGCCTATATACCATATATACTTGAGTATAAGCTGACCCGAATATAAGCCTGCACCCAAGTATAAGCCGTTTTAATCAGAGTTGGATTCTTCCCCAATGCTGTCGGCATATATACCGTATATACTCAAGTATAAGCCGAGGCACCTAATTTGACCACAAAAAAACTGGGAAAACATTGACTCCAGTATAAGCCAAGGGTGGTAAATTTCAGAAATAAAAATAGATTCCAATTACCGTATATACTCGAGTATAAGCCGACCCGAATATAAGCCGAGGCACCTAATTTGACCACAAAAAAAGGGGAAAATATTGACTTCAGTATAAGCCGAGGGTGGGAAATTTCAGAAATAAAAATAGATTCCAATAACTGTATATACTCAAGTATAAGCTGATCCGAATATAAGCCCGCACCCGAGTATAAGCCGTTTTAATCAGAGTTGGATTCTTCCCCAATGCTGTCGGCATATATACCATATATACTCGAGTATAAGCTGACCTGAATATAAGCCGAGGCACCTAATTTTCCTACAAAAAAACTGGGAAAACATTGACTCCAGTATAAGCCGAGAGTGGTAAATTTCAGAAATAAAAATACAGTAGAGTCTCACTTAGTCAAGCTAAACAGGCCGGCAGAACCTTGGATAAGCGGATATCTTGGATAATAAGGAGGGATTAAGGAAAAGCCTATTAAACATCAAATTAGGTTATGATTTTACAAATTAAGCACCAAAACATCATGTAATAAAACAAATTTGACAGAAAAAGTAGTTCAATACGCAGTAATGCTATGTAGTAGTTACGGTATTTACGAATTTAGCACCAAAATATCACGATATATTGAAAACATTGACTACAAAAATGCCTTGGATAATCCAGTTTTGGTGCTTAATTTGTAAAATCATAACCTAATTTGATGTTTAATAGGCTTTTCCATAATTCCCCCTTATTATCCAAGATATTTGCTTATCCAAGGTTCTGCCAGCCCATTTAGCTTGGATAAGTGAGACGCTACTGTGTTAATAATATTAATAAAAATATAGTAAAATAAATGTAATAGCAGCAACAATAATAGAGAAAAATAATAAATGTACCATATATTCTTGAGTATAAGCTGACCCAAATATAAGCCATCCAGGACCCTCACCTGAGTATAAGCTGAGGGGGGCTTTTTCAGTCTTTAAAAAAGGGCTGAAAAACTAGGCTTATACTCGAGTATATACAGTATTTGCATGTGCATACACAAAGACAGGGAGAGAAAAATTGTGGACACTGAGATCAGAGGAAAACGAAACGCCAAAAAGTACAGGCAGTGACAATTACGGAAAAGCTTAAACATATGTAAAATACTCACCGCGACATGCGTCGATGCTTTACGTCCATTTTGGCTTTAAGGTAATTGTCACAGCCTGTACTTTTTGAACGTCACTCGTTTCATTCACTCCTCGCCATCTTCCCGAGGGCAGCCACTTAGGCATCACCAAAATGAGGCACGAAAGAGCACACAGATTTGCATTAAATCTGCCAATGGTAATTTTTTTATATATATAGATGCAAATTTGGATGTAAGAGTTACTATAATCCAAATAGGAATACAAGCTTTCTCGGCACAGTTGACTGCCTGGGACATGCATGGGTGAACTTCGGCCCTCCAGATGTTTTGGACTCCAACTCCCACCATTCCTAACAGCATTATCTGTATCAACTTGCCAACATTTAACTGAATTGTCCAATTCTTTCTGAAAAAGACACTGTGATATCCAGTATGCCCAAAACATCGGTTATTTTGCTGAACCAGATGTACTTTTAAATCTATAGAAATGTTTGGTACTGAGGCTGCGGCAATTTTCCACTGGTTGCTTCATACAGGACAATCTAACTCTTTAGTTCATTGAGTTCTAACTTCACCGAACAATACATATTCATAAACTATACTTTCTAATAATGGGGACAGTGGTCCTGCAAAGGTTGTGTCTAAAGCCTTGAGACCCTCTTGGGTTTATTTTATTTTTTGCGGTTAGGAAGTGAGGACAATGTTGCTGTTTAGGAGCATTTTTCCTCTAGGAATTTGGACCAAAAATTGATTTTTCCAATCTGGCAATGCCAGGCATACAGGGTCTCAAGATTCAGCAATGGGACTTACTTTCATTGTTTCCCATCATACAAGGGTTGAATGAAAAGTAATGCCTCCACCTTCGTAACTCCTCAACACATGGCAGTCCTGGTATGCGTCCAAATGACATATATTATTACAGTTCCCCGTACAAAGCTCGATTTGGCCGTACCCGGCAAAATGAAAAGGAGCAACAGCTCTAACACAAAAGTTATTCAAGTCTGGTATTGGTTCCAATGTATATAGGCTTCAGGGATACATAGTCAATGAAAATATCTTCCAAACAATTTAAACAGATGGTTGGTCGTGTTGCTGTATACTGGAATGAAGAAAATAATGATGGAGCACCGCTCTCAAAAAAGTCTTCGAAAATAAAGTCTAAATAAAGTCCCAAGTCTACAGGGGTCCCGGGTATTTTTGTACCCTGTTTCAGGGAGAAAATCCCCTTCTTCAGGAGTTGTTATACTCAGCAACAATGAATTTCTATATAGTGCCTAATTGCTTTCACTGAGTGACCCTGCTTGTGGTGATTTCAACTGCGAGTGTTTGTACGGGGAACTGTAATAATATATGTCATTTGGACACATTTTCTTTGTACATAGACTATCGTATGTTTGTATAGATACTTTACAAGTATTCTGGGATTTTGTATAGTAGTCCTGGTATGCGGCATCTAACTTGTGTGACCGACAAAGAGTTGGACGTCCTGTGACAGCAACCACCGAGTTTCACAAGCAAAAGGTTGGCAGATTGATTCAGGATGATCATCGTATCACTCAGAGAGAAATTTCAAGCATCATTGGCATTTCACAAGAACATGTGGGTCACATTATTGCTTTGCTTGGCTATCAGAAGATCCAACTCTTTGTTTGTCACATAAGTCAGGTGTTCCCACCTCAACATCTTTAAACTTACTTGCCCAACGACGCACAGGACTCACATCAACACAATCACCATAATCACCTTTCATTCTCTGATGAATCTCCTTTGGGGTGGCACCTTCTGCAGTCAAGAATTCAGTGACTGCACGTTGCTTAAGTCACATTGACCGACCGTCTGCACAGGGTTCCAGACTTTGCACTTTAACAACACAACCGTTCAATGCTAAGGCTTCCCTGTCTGCGCAGGGTTCCATACTTCGCACTTTAACAACACAACCGTTCAATGCTAAGGCTTCCCGCCAAATGGAACTGTAGAGGAGAGTCTACTAAATAAGCCAGGACCTGCCGCAGACCAGTACTGCCATCTGTTGAGGAGTTATGAAGGTGGAGGCATTACTTTTCATTCAACCCTCATCTTTAATGTGTATCCCATCCATATGGACAATATGATGGGGGGGACAGATGCAGAAGAGGGTCTTCTCAGCCATGGCATCCCACTTGTAGAATTCCTTACTTTTGCAGACCCTCCCTGCACCAGTGTTGCTACCTTATTTTTTTTTTGGTTTCTAGTCAACATGTGGTTTTTTTTATTATATGTCTTCACTAAGCCTAATTTCCTTTGAACCTTGTCCATGGTTGTTTTAAAACCCTTTTAAATCTCTTTCAATTACAGTAGAGTCTCACTTATCCAAGCTTCACTTATCCAAGGTTCTATATTATCCAACACGGTCTGCCTTTTAGTAGTCATTGTTTTTGTAGTCAATGTTGCAATGTTTTGGTGCTAAATTCGTAGATATAGTAATTACTACATAACATTACTGTGTATTGACTGCTTTTTCTGTCTATTTCTTGTCAAACATGATGTTTTGGTGCTTAATTTGTAAAATCATAATGTAATTTTATGTTTAATAGGCTTTTTTCTTAGTCTCTCCTTGTT
>NW_026943829.1:497141-505582 GCF_035594765.1 Anolis carolinensis | reverse complement strand
ATTTGAACCTAGCACTTTTCGGTCTGCAAGTTCAGCAGCTCAGCGCTTTAACACACTGTGCCACCAGAGGCCCCAAAAATATATATATATATATACAAAACTGGGTCATAAAAACAGAACATAGAAATGTTAGTTAAAAAAAAAACCCAAAAGGTAGTTTGACTTCTCCAGGGATTAACATACTCTCTGTCCTCCATACAAGAATGGCTCTCGACTTATATAAAAATCAACTGATACATGAGTATATATGGCAACCTGTTTACAGTATTAGAACAATTCACCCCACAGTACAAAAATAAAATGCAATTTATTTTTTAAAAAGCCCTACCTTTGAGCTGAGGGTTGTAGGTCAGAACTTGGGTCAAAGTTTGGCTGAAGAAGTCTTGCAGGGCCTCAGGCAGGACCAGGCCTTGGTAGGCACTCACAGTAAACACATGGAGCCTATATATATACAAAATAAAATGTACAAAAATAAAATGCAATTTATCTATCTATCTATCTATCTATCTATCTATCTATCTATCTATCTATCTATCTATATACACACACACACAGTAGAGTCTCACTTATCCAAGCTAAATGGGCTGGCAGAAGCTTGGATAAGTGAATATCTTGGATAATAAGGAGGGATTAAGGAAATAATAATAATAATAATAATAATAATAAAACTTTATTTATACCCCGCCACCATCTGCCCGTGGGGACTCGGGGCGGGTCACAATGTTACAAAAGTAACAGCGCAAATACATTAACAATATACACAGTTTAAAACACAAGAAGATGATAAAACAGAAGTTAAAACAAAGGTTTATACAACAGTAATAATACAACAGTAATAATATCAAACAACCACCAATGCCATTCAGTGGGGGGAAAGCCTATTAAACATCAAATTAGGTTATGATTTTACTAATTAAGCACCCAAACATCACGTTATACAACGAATTTGACAGAAAAAGTATTTCAATACGCAGTAATGTTATGTTGTAATTACCGTATTTACGAATTTAGCACCAAAATATCATAATATATTGCAAACATTGACTACAAAAATGGCTTGGATAATCCAGAGGCTTGGATAAGCGAGGTTTGGATAAGTGAGACTCTACTGTATGTATGTATGTATGTATATATATGTGTGTGTGTGTGTGTGTATATATATATATATGCAATATATATACAATATATATATATATATATATGTATAATAAATTGCATTTTATTTTTGTACATTTTATTTTGTGTGTGTGTGTGTGTGTGTGTGTGTGTGTGTGTGTATGTGTGTGTGTGTGTGTGTGTGTGTGTGTGTGTGTGTGTGTGTATATATATATATATATATATATATATATATATATATATATATATAAAAATTAGAGAAAGAAAATCTCTTAGTGCTCAAGAAGAAAGGCTCTCCCCAAACACGGTTTGGTTTAATGCAAACAAAAAAATAGTATCTTCCATCCCTTCTCTTTTATCCAACTCAGCTAAATAATAATAATAATAATAATAATAATAATAATAATAATAATAATAATAATAATAATAATAATAATTTCATCCAAAAATACATCACACAGTCCTAAATGCTTGGGAAGTGTTCGACTTGTGATTTTGTGATACGAAATCCAGCATATCTATCTTGTTTGCTGTGTCATACAATAAAATAATAATAGAGGAAATAAAAATAAAAATAGAGGAAAGAAGAAGAAGAAGAAGAAATAAAACAATAAGAATTATTATTATATATTATATTATTATTATTATATTATTATATATATTGGAGTCATGGTGGCTCAATGGGTTAAACCCTTGTGCCAGTTGAACTGCTGACCTGAAGGTTTGCGGTTCAAATCTGCAAGATGGTGTGAGCTCCTGTCTGTCAGCTCTAGCTTGTGGGGACATGAGAAGCCTCCCAGCAGGATGATATATACACCCCACTTGCCTAGTTTCCAACAGACCTCACAACCTCTGACATAGATCATAGCAACCCCTATGACATAGATCATAGCAAAATAAAACGGTAAAATGGTAAAACAAACATCCCCACTATTAGATAGAAAGGGGGCCGGTCAAGTCAAAAAATGCAAAAGTATACAAAATGCAAAAAATACAAAACCTTTTAATAAGGTATCTGGGCAAAGTGTTGAGGAGTTATCTAGAAGAGTTGGGGTAGGGAGTCAAGTTGTTTCCAATACCGGGGCAAAACAAAATGCAGAAAAGCGGTATTTCTATAGGAGGGGTCTGTCGTGGGGTTAATTATTCCAATGCACACTGGAAAAGCCATGTTTTTAACTGTTTACTAAATACATATAAGCAAAGACCACCAGCACTGAAGCGATGATTCTCTGCCTTCAACTTCGTGGGACCGGATGCCAAGTTGTCCAAAGGTCCGATCACCGTCTCGCAAAGCAGTTACTCTACTCTCAGTTCAAGAATGGAAAATGGAATTTCAGAGGACAGATGGGCTTAGAGCTAACCATAAAAATGTGGCAGGAACATGGCGAGAGAACTAGGAAGCCCTGACTTTCGATCATTGGAACTGGAGGTCAGCTGTTACCAACAGTGCTGTGGATTTTGCAGAGGCACGAATGAAGGGGAAAAGAGAGATACGTCCCAAGCAAACCCTTGTCGGGACCACCTTCTATCTGGAAATGTATGTCCTCAATGCAAAAGATAGAGCCCCCGGTGACACAATGGGCTAAATCCTTGTGCCGGCAGGACTGCTGACCCACAGGTTGCCGGGAGAGCAGGTGACTTCCCTCTGTCAACTCCAGCTCCCCATGCAGGGACATGAGATAAGCCAACCACAAGGATCGTAAAACATCAAAACATTCACCTCTGGGCAACATCCTTGCAGACAACGAATTCTCTCACATCAGAAGCAACTTGCAGTTTCTCAAGTTGCTCCTGACACACACAAAAACTGCAAAAGACTATGCGGATCCAGAATAGGCCTTTACAGCTATTTGAAGACCCACTACCAAGTCTTGGAAGACAATCATACTCGGCCACAGGTGATAGATGATGATGATGATATAACATACAATAATAATTATTCTTATTATTTTATTTTTATTTTTATACCCAGCCCCATCTCCCCAAAGGGACTTGGGGCAGCTTACATGGGGCCAAGCCCAGGATAAACAAACAATGTAAAAACACAACAATAAAACAAATCAATCAACAATAGAATAGATCATAAAAACTAATAAGATCACATACCCTGTTTCCCTGAAAGTAAGACATCCCCAAAAAATAAGACCTAGTAGACGTTTTGCTAAATTGCTAAATATAAGGCCTCCCCTGAAAGTAAGACCTAGCAAAGTTTTTGTTTGGAAGCATGCCCGGCGCCCGTCAAACAAAACACCGTAGCATGCAGGGTTGGTAAATGTACATAATAATAATAATAATAATAATGTATCACACAGTCCTAGACACTTGGGAAGTGTTCGACTTGTGATTTTGCAATACGAAATCCAGCATATCTATCTTGTTTGCTGTGTCATAATAAAATAATAATAATAATAATAATAATAATAATAATAATAATAATAATAATAAATACATCACACAGTCCTAGACACTTGGGAAGTGTTTGACTTGTGATTTTGTGATACGAAATCCAGCATATCTATCTTGTTTGCTGCGTCATACAATAAAATAAAATAATAATAATAATTATTATTTTATTTTTATACCCCGCCTCCATCTCCCCAGAGGGACTTGGGGCGGCTTACATACCAGTTGTATATGTAAATAATGGTAGTAACAAGAAATTCTTGACAGGGGTCACAGTTTGTCTGGTTTAGTTATGTTGGTTTGTGATGACAACTTCTGTACAGTATAGAATAAATGTTCATTTTTTTTTGTTCAACAATGGATATGAATTCTTCTTCATAGAAAAATAAGACATCCCCTGAAAATAAGACCTAGCGCATCTTTGGGAGTAAAAAATAATATAAGACACTGTCTTATTTTCGGGGAAACACGGTAAAATAGTCATACTTTAGTAAAATCCAGGATTGGCTCCTAAAAGGAACTGGGCCAAAAAAAAAATACTCACAAGACCACACTAGTATAAAGCAGGTTAAAACTCACAAGTCAAAATTCAATGGGTAATTGTGGCAGAGGACATAGCAAATTCCTGAGATGTCTCTTTGGGTCCGCCAATGCAAACCTGTATGGTTAGGACCATAAATGAGGCAATTTAATGTCAGAACTCATGATCTATCTTAGGCTCTTACCTTAAACCATTCTGCGTAAGGCATGAAAACGGCAGGACCCTCCAGGCCAGCCTGGCGCGCGATCAGGAACGCCGTCATCATGCTTTCCAAGTCATAGTCCTCAAAGCCTTTCTTCAGCAGATGGCTCAGGAAGTCTGGGAAAAAGACTTCCCCATAACACACACGTCTCCCACCTTTTTCCCAAAGTGAAAACAAAACAGTATGTGGGCTCAAAATGCCAAAGTCCGATCCAACCACGGACTCGGTATCTACCTTTAATCAGTGGTGCGGCTCCCGACTGGCAGACCAGCAGCGTGGAAACGCAGGAGAGGACGTGATGCCAGTTGACTTCGCTCGTCTCCAGGACGTGCTGCAAATGGCGGACCAACTCCTCCGGCTTGAAGGGCACAAACAACTACAAGGGGAGACAAAGCCAGAAACGCCTTTCACCATCCAAGCAAGGAAGATGGAAAACCATCTCAAGAGTCAGCAGATAGTTTGCTCCTGAGTGAGCAGTGTTATGTTTGGTTGGAGGCCAAAGTGGTTGAGGGGTGTCGCACCTCAGAATAGTTCACCTTGCTATTGACAGTCTTTTGTAGTTTTATTGAGCAAAAGCAGTATACTGTATATACTCGAGTATAAGCCTAGTTTTTCAGCCCTTTTTTTAAGACTGAAAAAGACCCCTCGGCTTATACTCAGGTGAGAGTCCTGGATGGCTTATATTTGGGTCAGCTTATACTCAAGAATATATGGTATATTTATTATTTTTCTCTATTATTATTGGTATTATTACATTTATTATTTTTCTCTATTATTGTTGCTACTACAGTAGAGTCTCATCCAACATAAACGGGCCAGCAGAATGTTGGATAAGTGAATAAGTTGGATAATAAGGAGAGATTAAGAAAAAGCATATTAAACATCAAAATAGTTTATGATTTTACTAATTAAGCACCAAAACATCATGTTATACAACAAATTTGACAGAAAAAGTAGTTCATTACACATTAATGCTATGTAGTAATTACTGTATTTACGAATTTAGCACCAAAATATCATGATATATTGAAAACATTGACTACAAAAATGTGTTGGATAATCCAGAACGTTGGATAAGTGAGTGTTGGATAAGTGAGATTCTACTGTATTGCATTTATTTTTCCTTTGCTTTTCCATTTTCTCTTTTTTGTTGTTGTTTTGTTTTGGGTTTTGTTGTTTTTTCACTCAGTGCACTTTGCCCAATCCATTGTATGATTTTATTAACCATCATCATCATCATCATCATCATCATCATCATTTAATTACTTATTAATCGCCCTCCATCCAAGATGCTCTAGGCGATTTACAAGATAAAATTGTAAAGGATAAAAATACATACATACAAATATTGATAAAATTAACATAGATTAAAAGCTCTAGTAAAGAGCTAGGTCTTGAGTGCTAGGGTATTGCTGTGTTTTATCATGTGTTTTATAATGACTGTGATTTTATTTTATGCCTTTTAATTTTATTTTTGTGTTTTTTGTATTTGATACTCTGTATGCTGGTTTTATATCTGTGAGCCGCCCCGAGTCCCTCTGGGGAGATGGTGGCGGGGTATAAAAATAAAATTATTATTATTATTATTATTATTGACACAACGACGTTGTATGACACAGCAAACAAGATAGATATGCTGGGTTTCGTTTCACAAAATCACAAGTCGAACACTTCCCAAGTGTCTAGGACTGTGTGATGTATTTTCGGATGATGCGTGCAGATCCCAGCAGGGTGGCTTTTTGCAGTTGGCAGATCGTAATTTTGTCAATGTCTATTGTTTCCAAATGCCGGCTGAGATCTTTTGGCACGGCACCCAGTGTGCCCATCACCACCGGGACCACCTGCACTGGTTTCTGCCAGAGTCTTTGAAGTTCAATCTTGAGGTCCTGATAGCGGCTGAGTTTTTCCTGTTGTTTTTCGTCAATGCGACTGTCACCTGGGATGGCAACATCAATGATCCAAACCTTGTTCTTTTCCACAACTGTGATGTCTGGTGTGTTGTGTTCCAGAACTTTGTCAGTCTGGATTCGGAAGTCCCACAGTATCTTTGCGTGCTCATTTTCCAATACTTTTGCAGGTTTGTGATCCCACCAGTTCTTTGCTGCTGGCAGGTGGTACTTGAGGCATAAGTTCCAATGAATCATGATGACTGAGGGCTGTGCTGGCGGTAGTGTAACTACCGGCAGGTCCAACCAAGCCAGAGAGGCCTCAGCTGAGGAGCACAACCAAGAGCACCTAACCCATTAGCATTATGGAGAATCAAACCCAAACGAAGTCTATACTGGCTCGGTCGTCACCCAGGATAAAAAGGACCGCGGTGGATGCTGCTGATTCTGGACATCCATCGACAAGTGGGCTACGGAATCATCAAAACCCAAATGAACAGTCACAGAAGCGGCAGAAATACACAATGCCAGAAAACCGCACAATTATTATTATTATTATTATTATTATTATTATTATTATTATTATTATTTTACTCTATTATTATTATTATTACATTTATTATTTCACTCTGATCTTATTATAATTATTATTATTACTATTATTGCATTTATTATTTTACTCTATTATTACATGTATTATTTTCCTGTATTTATTATTATTATTACTATTATTTCAGGTATTATTTTACTCTATTATTATTAAAAGGATACATAAGCACATTTACACTGAAGAAGATGAGAATAATGATTTGATCAGAGTTGGACAGTCTTATCTTAAATTTGAACTTTATGTAAATATTCAAAAACATTTAACCTACTGATGCCTCAATTAATGTAATTTTATTGGTATCTATTTTTATTTCTGAAATTTACCACCCTCGGCTTATACTGGAGTCAATGTTTTCCCAGTTTTTTTGTGGTAAAAACTGGTTAATAATAATAATAATAATAATAATAATAATAATAATAATAATAATAATAATAATACATTTATTTGTATCTCGCCACCATCTCCCCCAGAGGGGACTCGGGGCGGCTCACAGAAATATCAAATACAAAACAATAACAATATTCAATACATCAATAAACAATAACATGCACCCATTGTAATATTTGCACATTAACCAAAAAGAATAAAAACACACTTATTAAAAACATAGAATTTAAAAACAGTGAGGTTGCAATAGTAGATTAGCAAAGTGCACATCATAGGTTGTAAACTCAAAACATAGATCTATATATATAAAAGAGTGATGGCATCACGGCGATCCACAAAACAACAAAACTTTTTTGTGGCTTATATTCGGGTCGGCTTATACTCGAGTATATATGGTAGTTTTTAAAAGGAGCAGGACGACTGTGAAATGCTTGCAGTCAAACCCCAATTAAGGAAGACTTACTTTGCGGTAGAGCAAGGCGAGCACCGCATTTGTCCGAGCAAAGCTCCACTCTCTCTGGAGAGGAATGGCATCGGAAACTGATGGAAAGAAAAAGAAAACTCAATTCACACAATGTAAGGCCAGGGCTGCTAATCAATTTTTTAAATTGTGTCAGAAGCGACTTGAGAACATATTGCAAGTCGCTTCTGGTGTGAGAGATTTGGCCATGTACAAAGACGTTGTCCAAGCGATGTCAGAATGTGTTACCATCCTGCTGGGAGTCTTCACGCATGTTCCCACAAGCTAGAGCTGACAGATGGGAGCTCATCCCATCTCACGGATTCGAACCGGCAACCTTCAGGTCAGCAACCCAACCTTTAGGTCAGCAGTCCATCTGGCACAAGGGTTTAACCCACTGCACCACCACGGCTCCTTTATCTGCAACTGATAAATAAAAATAACCAACAGTTCCAATAGAATTGGAATAAGGCAGTCAATGATTTCTAAAGGCGTCTGTAACTTCAAGGCCTTTTATGCACAGGACATTCAATGAAGGCGACGTCAAGAGGACATGGACTCTCTCGCTGGCTGCTTAACAGCTAGCATCCTATTTATTTATTTATGAAACTTATACCTCACCTTTATTTATTTATTTAGTTATTTATTTGCATCATTTTTACCCTGCCTTTCTCCCAGGGGGGACTCAAGGCGGCTTACAATAAATAGGCAAAAATTCAATGCCTAAAAACAGTGTACAAAACAACAATTCATATAAAACAGATACCATTACAAAATAAAATCACATTATATAAAATTTTAAGCATATCCAAGATTAAAATCCATTCACATCCAGA
>NW_026943829.1:489641-492141 GCF_035594765.1 Anolis carolinensis | reverse complement strand
TCTCCAGGACGTGCTGCAAATGGCGGACCAACTCCTCCGGCTTGAAGGGCACAAACAACTACAAGGGGAGACAAAGCCAGAAACGCCTTTCACCATCCAAGCAAGGAAGATGGAAAACCATCTCAAGAGTCAGCAGATAGTTTGCTCCTGAGTGAGCAGTGTTATGTTTGGTTGGAGGCCAAAGTGGTTGAGGGGTGTCGCACCTCAGAATAGTTCACCTTGCTATTGACAGTCTTTTGTAGTTTTATTGAGCAAAAGCAGTATACTGTATATACTCGAGTATAAGCCTAGTTTTTCAGCCCTTTTTTTAAGACTGAAAAAGACCCCTCGGCTTATACTCAGGTGAGAGTCCTGGATGGCTTATATTTGGGTCAGCTTATACTCAAGAATATATGGTATATTTATTATTTTTCTCTATTATTATTGGTATTATTACATTTATTATTTTTCTCTATTATTGTTGCTACTACAGTAGAGTCTCATCCAACATAAACGGGCCAGCAGAATGTTGGATAAGTGAATAAGTTGGATAATAAGGAGAGATTAAGAAAAAGCATATTAAACATCAAAATAGTTTATGATTTTACTAATTAAGCACCAAAACATCATGTTATACAACAAATTTGACAGAAAAAGTAGTTCATTACACATTAATGCTATGTAGTAATTACTGTATTTACGAATTTAGCACCAAAATATCATGATATATTGAAAACATTGACTACAAAAATGTGTTGGATAATCCAGAACGTTGGATAAGTGAGTGTTGGATAAGTGAGATTCTACTGTATTGCATTTATTTTTCCTTTGCTTTTCCATTTTCTCTTTTTTGTTGTTGTTTTGTTTTGGGTTTTGTTGTTTTTTCACTCAGTGCACTTTGCCCAATCCATTGTATGATTTTATTAACCATCATCATCATCATCATCATCATCATCATCATTTAATTACTTATTAATCGCCCTCCATCCAAGATGCTCTAGGCGATTTACAAGATAAAATTGTAAAGGATAAAAATACATACATACAAATATTGATAAAATTAACATAGATTAAAAGCTCTAGTAAAGAGCTAGGTCTTGAGTGCTAGGGTATTGCTGTGTTTTATCATGTGTTTTATAATGACTGTGATTTTATTTTATGCCTTTTAATTTTATTTTTGTGTTTTTTGTATTTGATACTCTGTATGCTGGTTTTATATCTGTGAGCCGCCCCGAGTCCCTCTGGGGAGATGGTGGCGGGGTATAAAAATAAAATTATTATTATTATTATTATTATTATTATTATTATTATTTTACTCTATTATTATTATTATTACATTTATTATTTCACTCTGATCTTATTATAATTATTATTATTACTATTATTGCATTTATTATTTTACTCTATTATTACATGTATTATTTTCCTGTATTTATTATTATTATTACTATTATTTCAGGTATTATTTTACTCTATTATTATTAAAAGGATACATAAGCACATTTACACTGAAGAAGATGAGAATAATGATTTGATCAGAGTTGGACAGTCTTATCTTAAATTTGAACTTTATGTAAATATTCAAAAACATTTAACCTACTGATGCCTCAATTAATGTAATTTTATTGGTATCTATTTTTATTTCTGAAATTTACCACCCTCGGCTTATACTGGAGTCAATGTTTTCCCAGTTTTTTTGTGGTAAAAACTGGTTAATAATAATAATAATAATAGTAATAATAATAATAATAATACATTTATTTGTATCTCGCCACCATCTCCCCCAGAGGGGACTCGGGGCGGCTCACAGAAATATCAAATACAAAACAATAACAATATTCAATACATCAATAAACAATAACATGCACCCATTGTAATATTTGCACATTAACCAAAAAGAATAAAAACACACTTATTAAAAACATAGAATTTAAAAACAGTGAGGTTGCAATAGTAGATTAGCAAAGTGCACATCATAGGTTGTAAACTCAAAACATAGATCTATATATATAAAAGAGTGATGGCATCACGGCGATCCACAAAACAACAAAACTTTTTTGTGGCTTATATTCGGGTCGGCTTATACTCGAGTATATATGGTAGTTTTTAAAAGGAGCAGGACGACTGTGAAATGCTTGCAGTCAAACCCCAATTAAGGAAGACTTACTTTGCGGTAGAGCAAGGCGAGCACCGCATTTGTCCGAGCAAAGCTCCACTCTCTCTGGAGAGGAATGGCATCGGAAACTGATGGAAAGAAAAAGAAAACTCAATTCACACAATGTAAGGCCAGGGCTGCTAATCAATTTTTTAAATTGTGTCAGAAGCGACTTGAGAACATATTGCAAGTCGCTTCTGGTGTGAGAGATTTGGCCATGTACAAAGACGTTGTCCAAGCGATGTCAGAATGTGTTACCATCCTGCTGGGAGTCTTCACGCATGTTCCCACAAGCTAGAGCTGACAGATGGGAGCTCATCCCATCTCACGGATTCGAACCGGCAACCTTCAGGTCAGCAACCCAAC
>NW_026943829.1:482141-484641 GCF_035594765.1 Anolis carolinensis | reverse complement strand
AAGCAGGTTAAAACTCACAAGTCAAAATTCAATGGGTAATTGTGGCAGAGGACATAGCAAATTCCTGAGATGTCTCTTTGGGTCCGCCAATGCAAACCTGTATGGTTAGGACCATAAATGAGGCAATTTAATGTCAGAACTCATGATCTATCTTAGGCTCTTACCTTAAACCATTCTGCGTAAGGCATGAAAACGGCAGGACCCTCCAGGCCAGCCTGGCGCGCGATCAGGAACGCCGTCATCATGCTTTCCAAGTCATAGTCCTCAAAGCCTTTCTTCAGCAGATGGCTCAGGAAGTCTGGGAAAAAGACTTCCCCATAACACACACGTCTCCCACCTTTTTCCCAAAGTGAAAACAAAACAGTATGTGGGCTCAAAATGCCAAAGTCCGATCCAACCACGGACTCGGTATCTACCTTTAATCAGTGGTGCGGCTCCCGACTGGCAGACCAGCAGCGTGGAAACGCAGGAGAGGACGTGATGCCAGTTGACTTCGCTCGTCTCCAGGACGTGCTGCAAATGGCGGACCAACTCCTCCGGCTTGAAGGGCACAAACAACTACAAGGGGAGACAAAGCCAGAAACGCCTTTCACCATCCAAGCAAGGAAGATGGAAAACCATCTCAAGAGTCAGCAGATAGTTTGCTCCTGAGTGAGCAGTGTTATGTTTGGTTGGAGGCCAAAGTGGTTGAGGGGTGTCGCACCTCAGAATAGTTCACCTTGCTATTGACAGTCTTTTGTAGTTTTATTGAGCAAAAGCAGTATACTGTATATACTCGAGTATAAGCCTAGTTTTTCAGCCCTTTTTTTAAGACTGAAAAAGACCCCTCGGCTTATACTCAGGTGAGAGTCCTGGATGGCTTATATTTGGGTCAGCTTATACTCAAGAATATATGGTATATTTATTATTTTTCTCTATTATTATTGGTATTATTACATTTATTATTTTTCTCTATTATTGTTGCTACTACAGTAGAGTCTCATCCAACATAAACGGGCCAGCAGAATGTTGGATAAGTGAATAAGTTGGATAATAAGGAGAGATTAAGAAAAAGCATATTAAACATCAAAATAGTTTATGATTTTACTAATTAAGCACCAAAACATCATGTTATACAACAAATTTGACAGAAAAAGTAGTTCATTACACATTAATGCTATGTAGTAATTACTGTATTTACGAATTTAGCACCAAAATATCATGATATATTGAAAACATTGACTACAAAAATGTGTTGGATAATCCAGAACGTTGGATAAGTGAGTGTTGGATAAGTGAGATTCTACTGTATTGCATTTATTTTTCCTTTGCTTTTCCATTTTCTCTTTTTTGTTGTTGTTTTGTTTTGGGTTTTGTTGTTTTTTCACTCAGTGCACTTTGCCCAATCCATTGTATGATTTTATTAACCATCATCATCATCATCATCATCATCATCATCATCATTTAATTACTTATTAATCGCCCTCCATCCAAGATGCTCTAGGCGATTTACAAGATAAAATTGTAAAGGATAAAAATACATACATACAAATATTGATAAAATTAACATAGATTAAAAGCTCTAGTAAAGAGCTAGGTCTTGAGTGCTAGGGTATTGCTGTGTTTTATCATGTGTTTTATAATGACTGTGATTTTATTTTATGCCTTTTAATTTTATTTTTGTGTTTTTTGTATTTGATACTCTGTATGCTGGTTTTATATCTGTGAGCCGCCCCGAGTCCCTCTGGGGAGATGGTGGCGGGGTATAAAAATAAAATTATTATTATTATTATTATTATTATTATTATTATTATTATTATTTTACTCTATTATTATTATTATTACATTTATTATTTCACTCTGATCTTATTATAATTATTATTATTACTATTATTGCATTTATTATTTTACTCTATTATTACATGTATTATTTTCCTGTATTTATTATTATTATTACTATTATTTCAGGTATTATTTTACTCTATTATTATTAAAAGGATACATAAGCACATTTACACTGAAGAAGATGAGAATAATGATTTGATCAGAGTTGGACAGTCTTATCTTAAATTTGAACTTTATGTAAATATTCAAAAACATTTAACCTACTGATGCCTCAATTAATGTAATTTTATTGGTATCTATTTTTATTTCTGAAATTTACCACCCTCGGCTTATACTGGAGTCAATGTTTTCCCAGTTTTTTTGTGGTAAAAACTGGTTAATAATAATAATAATAATAGTAATAATAATAATAATAATACATTTATTTGTATCTCGCCACCATCTCCCCCAGAGGGGACTCGGGGCGGCTCACAGAAATATCAAATACAAAACAATAACAATATTCAATACAGTAGAGTCTCACTTATCCAACACTCACTTATCCAACGTTCTGGATTATCCAACGCATTTTTGTAGTCAATGTTTTCAATATATCGTGATATTTTGGTGCTAAATTCGTAAATACAGTAATTACTACATAGCATTAATGTGTAATGAACTACTTTTTCTGTCAAAT
>NW_026943829.1:472141-477141 GCF_035594765.1 Anolis carolinensis | reverse complement strand
TGCTAAATTGCTAAATATAAGGCCTCCCCTGAAAGTAAGACCTAGCAAAGTTTTTGTTTGGAAGCATGCCCGGCGCCCGTCAAACAAAACACCGTAGCATGCAGGGTTGGTAAATGTACATAATAATAATAATAATAATAATGTATCACACAGTCCTAGACACTTGGGAAGTGTTCGACTTGTGATTTTGCAATACGAAATCCAGCATATCTATCTTGTTTGCTGTGTCATAATAAAATAATAATAATAATAATAATAATAATAATAATAATAATAATAATAAATACATCACACAGTCCTAGACACTTGGGAAGTGTTTGACTTGTGATTTTGTGATACGAAATCCAGCATATCTATCTTGTTTGCTGCGTCATACAATAAAATAAAATAATAATAATAATTATTATTTTATTTTTATACCCCGCCTCCATCTCCCCAGAGGGACTTGGGGCGGCTTACATACCAGTTGTATATGTAAATAATGGTAGTAACAAGAAATTCTTGACAGGGGTCACAGTTTGTCTGGTTTAGTTATGTTGGTTTGTGATGACAACTTCTGTACAGTATAGAATAAATGTTCATTTTTTTTTGTTCAACAATGGATATGAATTCTTCTTCATAGAAAAATAAGACATCCCCTGAAAATAAGACCTAGCGCATCTTTGGGAGTAAAAAATAATATAAGACACTGTCTTATTTTCGGGGAAACACGGTAAAATAGTCATACTTTAGTAAAATCCAGGATTGGCTCCTAAAAGGAACTGGGCCAAAAAAAAAATACTCACAAGACCACACTAGTATAAAGCAGGTTAAAACTCACAAGTCAAAATTCAATGGGTAATTGTGGCAGAGGACATAGCAAATTCCTGAGATGTCTCTTTGGGTCCGCCAATGCAAACCTGTATGGTTAGGACCATAAATGAGGCAATTTAATGTCAGAACTCATGATCTATCTTAGGCTCTTACCTTAAACCATTCTGCGTAAGGCATGAAAACGGCAGGACCCTCCAGGCCAGCCTGGCGCGCGATCAGGAACGCCGTCATCATGCTTTCCAAGTCATAGTCCTCAAAGCCTTTCTTCAGCAGATGGCTCAGGAAGTCTGGGAAAAAGACTTCCCCATAACACACACGTCTCCCACCTTTTTCCCAAAGTGAAAACAAAACAGTATGTGGGCTCAAAATGCCAAAGTCCGATCCAACCACGGACTCGGTATCTACCTTTAATCAGTGGTGCGGCTCCCGACTGGCAGACCAGCAGCGTGGAAACGCAGGAGAGGACGTGATGCCAGTTGACTTCGCTCGTCTCCAGGACGTGCTGCAAATGGCGGACCAACTCCTCCGGCTTGAAGGGCACAAACAACTACAAGGGGAGACAAAGCCAGAAACGCCTTTCACCATCCAAGCAAGGAAGATGGAAAACCATCTCAAGAGTCAGCAGATAGTTTGCTCCTGAGTGAGCAGTGTTATGTTTGGTTGGAGGCCAAAGTGGTTGAGGGGTGTCGCACCTCAGAATAGTTCACCTTGCTATTGACAGTCTTTTGTAGTTTTATTGAGCAAAAGCAGTATACTGTATATACTCGAGTATAAGCCTAGTTTTTCAGCCCTTTTTTTAAGACTGAAAAAGACCCCTCGGCTTATACTCAGGTGAGAGTCCTGGATGGCTTATATTTGGGTCAGCTTATACTCAAGAATATATGGTATATTTATTATTTTTCTCTATTATTATTGGTATTATTACATTTATTATTTTTCTCTATTATTGTTGCTACTACAGTAGAGTCTCATCCAACATAAACGGGCCAGCAGAATGTTGGATAAGTGAATAAGTTGGATAATAAGGAGAGATTAAGAAAAAGCATATTAAACATCAAAATAGTTTATGATTTTACTAATTAAGCACCAAAACATCATGTTATACAACAAATTTGACAGAAAAAGTAGTTCATTACACATTAATGCTATGTAGTAATTACTGTATTTACGAATTTAGCACCAAAATATCATGATATATTGAAAACATTGACTACAAAAATGTGTTGGATAATCCAGAACGTTGGATAAGTGAGTGTTGGATAAGTGAGATTCTACTGTATTGCATTTATTTTTCCTTTGCTTTTCCATTTTCTCTTTTTTGTTGTTGTTTTGTTTTGGGTTTTGTTGTTTTTTCACTCAGTGCACTTTGCCCAATCCATTGTATGATTTTATTAACCACCATCATCATCATCATCATCATCATCATCATTTAATTACTTATTAATCGCCCTCCATCCAAGATGCTCTAGGCGATTTACAAGATAAAATTGTAAAGGATAAAAATACATACATACAAATATTGATAAAATTAACATAGATTAAAAGCTCTAGTAAAGAGCTAGGTCTTGAGTGCTAGGGTATTGCTGTGTTTTATCATGTGTTTTATAATGACTGTGATTTTATTTTATGCCTTTTAATTTTATTTTTGTGTTTTTTGTATTTGATACTCTGTATGCTGGTTTTATATCTGTGAGCCGCCCCGAGTCCCTCTGGGGAGATGGTGGCGGGGTATAAAAATAAAATTATATTATTATTATTATTATTATTATTGACACAACGACGTTGTATGACACAGCAAACAAGATAGATATGCTGGGTTTCGTTTCACAAAATCACAAGTCGAACACTTCCCAAGTGTCTAGGACTGTGTGATGTATTTTCGGATGATGCGTGCAGATCCCAGCAGGGTGGCTTTTTGCAGTTGGCAGATCGTAATTTTGTCAATGTCTATTGTTTCCAAATGCCGGCTGAGATCTTTTGGCACGGCACCCAGTGTGCCCATCACCACCGGGACCACCTGCACTGGTTTCTGCCAGAGTCTTTGAAGTTCAATCTTGAGGTCCTGATAGCGGCTGAGTTTTTCCTGTTGTTTTTCGTCAATGCGACTGTCACCTGGGATGGCAACATCAATGATCCAAACCTTGTTCTTTTCCACAACTGTGATGTCTGGTGTGTTGTGTTCCAGAACTTTGTCAGTCTGGATTCGGAAGTCCCACAGTATCTTTGCGTGCTCATTTTCCAATACTTTTGCAGGTTTGTGATCCCACCAGTTCTTTGCTGCTGGCAGGTGGTACTTGAGGCATAAGTTCCAATGAATCATGATGACTGAGGGCTGTGCTGGCGGTAGTGTAACTACCGGCAGGTCCAACCAAGCCAGAGAGGCCTCAGCTGAGGAGCACAACCAAGAGCACCTAACCCATTAGCATTATGGAGAATCAAACCCAAACGAAGTCTATACTGGCTCGGTCGTCACCCAGGATAAAAAGGACCGCGGTGGATGCTGCTGATTCTGGACATCCATCGACAAGTGGGCTACGGAATCATCAAAACCCAAATGAACAGTCACAGAAGCGGCAGAAATACACAATGCCAGAAAACCGCACAATTATTATTATTATTATTATTATTATTATTATTATTATTTTACTCTATTATTATTATTATTACATTTATTATTTCACTCTGATCTTATTATAATTATTATTATTACTATTATTGCATTTATTATTTTACTCTATTATTACATGTATTATTTTCCTGTATTTATTATTATTATTACTATTATTTCAGGTATTATTTTACTCTATTATTATTAAAAGGATACATAAGCACATTTACACTGAAGAAGATGAGAATAATGATTTGATCAGAGTTGGACAGTCTTATCTTAAATTTGAACTTTATGTAAATATTCAAAAACATTTAACCTACTGATGCCTCAATTAATGTAATTTTATTGGTATCTATTTTTATTTCTGAAATTTACCACCCTCGGCTTATACTGGAGTCAATGTTTTCCCAGTTTTTTTGTGGTAAAAACTGGTTAATAATAATAATAATAATAATAATAATAATAATAATAATAATAATAATACATTTATTTGTATCTCGCCACCATCTCCCCCAGAGGGGACTCGGGGCGGCTCACAGAAATATCAAATACAAAACAATAACAATATTCAATACATCAATAAACAATAACATGCACCCATTGTAATATTTGCACATTAACCAAAAAGAATAAAAACACACTTATTAAAAACATAGAATTTAAAAACAGTGAGGTTGCAATAGTAGATTAGCAAAGTGCACATCATAGGTTGTAAACTCAAAACATAGATCTATATATATAAAAGAGTGATGGCATCACGGCGATCCACAAAACAACAAAACTTTTTTGTGGCTTATATTCGGGTCGGCTTATACTCGAGTATATATGGTAGTTTTTAAAAGGAGCAGGACGACTGTGAAATGCTTGCAGTCAAACCCCAATTAAGGAAGACTTACTTTGCGGTAGAGCAAGGCGAGCACCGCATTTGTCCGAGCAAAGCTCCACTCTCTCTGGAGAGGAATGGCATCGGAAACTGATGGAAAGAAAAAGAAAACTCAATTCACACAATGTAAGGCCAGGGCTGCTAATCAATTTTTTAAATTGTGTCAGAAGCGACTTGAGAACATATTGCAAGTCGCTTCTGGTGTGAGAGATTTGGCCATGTACAAAGACGTTGTCCAAGCGATGTCAGAATGTGTTACCATCCTGCTGGGAGTCTTCACGCATGTTCCCACAAGCTAGAGCTGACAGATGGGAGCTCATCCCATCTCACGGATTCGAACCGGCAACCTTCAGGTCAGCAACCCAACCTTTAGGTCAGCAGTCCATCTGGCACAAGGGTTTAACCCACTGCACCACCACGGCTCCTTTATCTGCAACTGATAAATAAAAATAACCAACAGTTCCAATAGAATTGGAATAAGGCAGTCAATGATTTCTAAAGGCGTCTGTAACTTCAAGGCCTTTTATGCACAGGACATTCAATGAAGGCGACGTCAAGAGGACATGGACTCTCTCGCTGGCTGCTTAACAGCTAGCATCCTATTTATTTATTTATGAAACTTATACCTCACCTTTATTTATTTATTTAGTTATTTATTTGCATCATTTTTACCCTGCCTTTCTCCCAGGGGGG
>NW_026943829.1:464641-467141 GCF_035594765.1 Anolis carolinensis | reverse complement strand
CTTTTTCCCAAAGTGAAAACAAAACAGTATGTGGGCTCAAAATGCCAAAGTCCGATCCAACCACGGACTCGGTATCTACCTTTAATCAGTGGTGCGGCTCCCGACTGGCAGACCAGCAGCGTGGAAACGCAGGAGAGGACGTGATGCCAGTTGACTTCGCTCGTCTCCAGGACGTGCTGCAAATGGCGGACCAACTCCTCCGGCTTGAAGGGCACAAACAACTACAAGGGGAGACAAAGCCAGAAACGCCTTTCACCATCCAAGCAAGGAAGATGGAAAACCATCTCAAGAGTCAGCAGATAGTTTGCTCCTGAGTGAGCAGTGTTATGTTTGGTTGGAGGCCAAAGTGGTTGAGGGGTGTCGCACCTCAGAATAGTTCACCTTGCTATTGACAGTCTTTTGTAGTTTTATTGAGCAAAAGCAGTATACTGTATATACTCGAGTATAAGCCTAGTTTTTCAGCCCTTTTTTTAAGACTGAAAAAGACCCCTCGGCTTATACTCAGGTGAGAGTCCTGGATGGCTTATATTTGGGTCAGCTTATACTCAAGAATATATGGTATATTTATTATTTTTCTCTATTATTATTGGTATTATTACATTTATTATTTTTCTCTATTATTGTTGCTACTACAGTAGAGTCTCATCCAACATAAACGGGCCAGCAGAATGTTGGATAAGTGAATAAGTTGGATAATAAGGAGAGATTAAGAAAAAGCATATTAAACATCAAAATAGTTTATGATTTTACTAATTAAGCACCAAAACATCATGTTATACAACAAATTTGACAGAAAAAGTAGTTCATTACACATTAATGCTATGTAGTAATTACTGTATTTACGAATTTAGCACCAAAATATCATGATATATTGAAAACATTGACTACAAAAATGTGTTGGATAATCCAGAACGTTGGATAAGTGAGTGTTGGATAAGTGAGATTCTACTGTATTGCATTTATTTTTCCTTTGCTTTTCCATTTTCTCTTTTTTGTTGTTGTTTTGTTTTGGGTTTTGTTGTTTTTTCACTCAGTGCACTTTGCCCAATCCATTGTATGATTTTATTAACCATCATCATCATCATCATCATCATCATCATCATTTAATTACTTATTAATCGCCCTCCATCCAAGATGCTCTAGGCGATTTACAAGATAAAATTGTAAAGGATAAAAATACATACATACAAATATTGATAAAATTAACATAGATTAAAAGCTCTAGTAAAGAGCTAGGTCTTGAGTGCTAGGGTATTGCTGTGTTTTATCATGTGTTTTATAATGACTGTGATTTTATTTTATGCCTTTTAATTTTATTTTTGTGTTTTTTGTATTTGATACTCTGTATGCTGGTTTTATATCTGTGAGCCGCCCCGAGTCCCTCTGGGGAGATGGTGGCGGGGTATAAAAATAAAATTATTATTATTATTATTATTATTATTATTATTATTTTACTCTATTATTATTATTATTACATTTATTATTTCACTCTGATCTTATTATAATTATTATTATTACTATTATTGCATTTATTATTTTACTCTATTATTACATGTATTATTTTCCTGTATTTATTATTATTATTACTATTATTTCAGGTATTATTTTACTCTATTATTATTAAAAGGATACATAAGCACATTTACACTGAAGAAGATGAGAATAATGATTTGATCAGAGTTGGACAGTCTTATCTTAAATTTGAACTTTATGTAAATATTCAAAAACATTTAACCTACTGATGCCTCAATTAATGTAATTTTATTGGTATCTATTTTTATTTCTGAAATTTACCACCCTCGGCTTATACTGGAGTCAATGTTTTCCCAGTTTTTTTGTGGTAAAAACTGGTTAATAATAATAATAATAATAGTAATAATAATAATAATAATACATTTATTTGTATCTCGCCACCATCTCCCCCAGAGGGGACTCGGGGCGGCTCACAGAAATATCAAATACAAAACAATAACAATATTCAATACATCAATAAACAATAACATGCACCCATTGTAATATTTGCACATTAACCAAAAAGAATAAAAACACACTTATTAAAAACATAGAATTTAAAAACAGTGAGGTTGCAATAGTAGATTAGCAAAGTGCACATCATAGGTTGTAAACTCAAAACATAGATCTATATATATAAAAGAGTGATGGCATCACGGCGATCCACAAAACAACAAAACTTTTTTGTGGCTTATATTCGGGTCGGCTTATACTCGAGTATATATGGTAGTTTTTAAAAGGAGCAGGACGACTGTGAAATGCTTGCAGTCAAACCCCAATTAAGGAAGACTTACTTTGCGGTAGAGCAAGGCGAGCACCGCATTTGTCCGAGCAAAGCTCCACTCTCTCTGGAGAGGAATGGCATCGGAAACTGATGGAAAGAAAAAGAAAACTCAATTCACACAATGTAAGGCCAGGGCTGCTAATCAATTTTTTAAATTGTGTCAGAAGCGACTTGAGAACATATTGCAAGTCGCTTCTGGTGTGA
>NW_026943829.1:454641-459641 GCF_035594765.1 Anolis carolinensis | reverse complement strand
ATAAGACACTGTCTTATTTTCGGGGAAACACGGTAAAATAGTCATACTTTAGTAAAATCCAGGATTGGCTCCTAAAAGGAACTGGGCCAAAAAAAAAATACTCACAAGACCACACTAGTATAAAGCAGGTTAAAACTCACAAGTCAAAATTCAATGGGTAATTGTGGCAGAGGACATAGCAAATTCCTGAGATGTCTCTTTGGGTCCGCCAATGCAAACCTGTATGGTTAGGACCATAAATGAGGCAATTTAATGTCAGAACTCATGATCTATCTTAGGCTCTTACCTTAAACCATTCTGCGTAAGGCATGAAAACGGCAGGACCCTCCAGGCCAGCCTGGCGCGCGATCAGGAACGCCGTCATCATGCTTTCCAAGTCATAGTCCTCAAAGCCTTTCTTCAGCAGATGGCTCAGGAAGTCTGGGAAAAAGACTTCCCCATAACACACACGTCTCCCACCTTTTTCCCAAAGTGAAAACAAAACAGTATGTGGGCTCAAAATGCCAAAGTCCGATCCAACCACGGACTCGGTATCTACCTTTAATCAGTGGTGCGGCTCCCGACTGGCAGACCAGCAGCGTGGAAACGCAGGAGAGGACGTGATGCCAGTTGACTTCGCTCGTCTCCAGGACGTGCTGCAAATGGCGGACCAACTCCTCCGGCTTGAAGGGCACAAACAACTACAAGGGGAGACAAAGCCAGAAACGCCTTTCACCATCCAAGCAAGGAAGATGGAAAACCATCTCAAGAGTCAGCAGATAGTTTGCTCCTGAGTGAGCAGTGTTATGTTTGGTTGGAGGCCAAAGTGGTTGAGGGGTGTCGCACCTCAGAATAGTTCACCTTGCTATTGACAGTCTTTTGTAGTTTTATTGAGCAAAAGCAGTATACTGTATATACTCGAGTATAAGCCTAGTTTTTCAGCCCTTTTTTTAAGACTGAAAAAGACCCCTCGGCTTATACTCAGGTGAGAGTCCTGGATGGCTTATATTTGGGTCAGCTTATACTCAAGAATATATGGTATATTTATTATTTTTCTCTATTATTATTGGTATTATTACATTTATTATTTTTCTCTATTATTGTTGCTACTACAGTAGAGTCTCATCCAACATAAACGGGCCAGCAGAATGTTGGATAAGTGAATAAGTTGGATAATAAGGAGAGATTAAGAAAAAGCATATTAAACATCAAAATAGTTTATGATTTTACTAATTAAGCACCAAAACATCATGTTATACAACAAATTTGACAGAAAAAGTAGTTCATTACACATTAATGCTATGTAGTAATTACTGTATTTACGAATTTAGCACCAAAATATCATGATATATTGAAAACATTGACTACAAAAATGTGTTGGATAATCCAGAACGTTGGATAAGTGAGTGTTGGATAAGTGAGATTCTACTGTATTGCATTTATTTTTCCTTTGCTTTTCCATTTTCTCTTTTTTGTTGTTGTTTTGTTTTGGGTTTTGTTGTTTTTTCACTCAGTGCACTTTGCCCAATCCATTGTATGATTTTATTAACCATCATCATCATCATCATCATCATCATCATCATTTAATTACTTATTAATCGCCCTCCATCCAAGATGCTCTAGGCGATTTACAAGATAAAATTGTAAAGGATAAAAATACATACATACAAATATTGATAAAATTAACATAGATTAAAAGCTCTAGTAAAGAGCTAGGTCTTGAGTGCTAGGGTATTGCTGTGTTTTATCATGTGTTTTATAATGACTGTGATTTTATTTTATGCCTTTTAATTTTATTTTTGTGTTTTTTGTATTTGATACTCTGTATGCTGGTTTTATATCTGTGAGCCGCCCCGAGTCCCTCTGGGGAGATGGTGGCGGGGTATAAAAATAAAATTATTATTATTATTATTATTATTGACACAACGACGTTGTATGACACAGCAAACAAGATAGATATGCTGGGTTTCGTTTCACAAAATCACAAGTCGAACACTTCCCAAGTGTCTAGGACTGTGTGATGTATTTTCGGATGATGCGTGCAGATCCCAGCAGGGTGGCTTTTTGCAGTTGGCAGATCGTAATTTTGTCAATGTCTATTGTTTCCAAATGCCGGCTGAGATCTTTTGGCACGGCACCCAGTGTGCCCATCACCACCGGGACCACCTGCACTGGTTTCTGCCAGAGTCTTTGAAGTTCAATCTTGAGGTCCTGATAGCGGCTGAGTTTTTCCTGTTGTTTTTCGTCAATGCGACTGTCACCTGGGATGGCAACATCAATGATCCAAACCTTGTTCTTTTCCACAACTGTGATGTCTGGTGTGTTGTGTTCCAGAACTTTGTCAGTCTGGATTCGGAAGTCCCACAGTATCTTTGCGTGCTCATTTTCCAATACTTTTGCAGGTTTGTGATCCCACCAGTTCTTTGCTGCTGGCAGGTGGTACTTGAGGCATAAGTTCCAATGAATCATGATGACTGAGGGCTGTGCTGGCGGTAGTGTAACTACCGGCAGGTCCAACCAAGCCAGAGAGGCCTCAGCTGAGGAGCACAACCAAGAGCACCTAACCCATTAGCATTATGGAGAATCAAACCCAAACGAAGTCTATACTGGCTCGGTCGTCACCCAGGATAAAAAGGACCGCGGTGGATGCTGCTGATTCTGGACATCCATCGACAAGTGGGCTACGGAATCATCAAAACCCAAATGAACAGTCACAGAAGCGGCAGAAATACACAATGCCAGAAAACCGCACAATTATTATTATTATTATTATTATTATTATTATTATTATTATTATTATTATTATTTTACTCTATTATTATTATTATTACATTTATTATTTCACTCTGATCTTATTATAATTATTATTATTACTATTATTGCATTTATTATTTTACTCTATTATTACATGTATTATTTTCCTGTATTTATTATTATTATTACTATTATTTCAGGTATTATTTTACTCTATTATTATTAAAAGGATACATAAGCACATTTACACTGAAGAAGATGAGAATAATGATTTGATCAGAGTTGGACAGTCTTATCTTAAATTTGAACTTTATGTAAATATTCAAAAACATTTAACCTACTGATGCCTCAATTAATGTAATTTTATTGGTATCTATTTTTATTTCTGAAATTTACCACCCTCGGCTTATACTGGAGT
Organism: Anolis carolinensis; assembly: GCF_035594765.1. Classification (NCBI taxonomy): domain Eukaryota; kingdom Metazoa; phylum Chordata; class Lepidosauria; order Squamata; family Anolidae; genus Anolis; species Anolis carolinensis. The sequence goes on along the minus strand of NW_026943829.1, from coordinate 456,490 downwards.
CAATGTTTTCCCAGTTTTTTTGTGGTAAAAACTGGTTAATAATAATAATAATAATAATAATAATAATAATAATAATAATAATACATTTATTTGTATCTCGCCACCATCTCCCCCAGAGGGGACTCGGGGCGGCTCACAGAAATATCAAATACAAAACAATAACAATATTCAATACATCAATAAACAATAACATGCACCCATTGTAATATTTGCACATTAACCAAAAAGAATAAAAACACACTTATTAAAAACATAGAATTTAAAAACAGTGAGGTTGCAATAGTAGATTAGCAAAGTGCACATCATAGGTTGTAAACTCAAAACATAGATCTATATATATAAAAGAGTGATGGCATCACGGCGATCCACAAAACAACAAAACTTTTTTGTGGCTTATATTCGGGTCGGCTTATACTCGAGTATATATGGTAGTTTTTAAAAGGAGCAGGACGACTGTGAAATGCTTGCAGTCAAACCCCAATTAAGGAAGACTTACTTTGCGGTAGAGCAAGGCGAGCACCGCATTTGTCCGAGCAAAGCTCCACTCTCTCTGGAGAGGAATGGCATCGGAAACTGATGGAAAGAAAAAGAAAACTCAATTCACACAATGTAAGGCCAGGGCTGCTAATCAATTTTTTAAATTGTGTCAGAAGCGACTTGAGAACATATTGCAAGTCGCTTCTGGTGTGAGAGATTTGGCCATGTACAAAGACGTTGTCCAAGCGATGTCAGAATGTGTTACCATCCTGCTGGGAGTCTTCACGCATGTTCCCACAAGCTAGAGCTGACAGATGGGAGCTCATCCCATCTCACGGATTCGAACCGGCAACCTTCAGGTCAGCAACCCAACCTTTAGGTCAGCAGTCCATCTGGCACAAGGGTTTAACCCACTGCACCACCACGGCTCCTTTATCTGCAACTGATAAATAAAAATAACCAACAGTTCCAATAGAATTGGAATAAGGCAGTCAATGATTTCTAAAGGCGTCTGTAACTTCAAGGCCTTTTATGCACAGGACATTCAATGAAGGCGACGTCAAGAGGACATGGACTCTCTCGCTGGCTGCTTAACAGCTAGCATCCTATTTATTTATTTATGAAACTTATACCTCACCTTTATTTATTTATTTAGTTATTTATTTGCATCATTTTTACCCTGCCTTTCTCCCAGGGGGGACTCAAGGCGGCTTACAATAAATAGGCAAAAATTCAATGCCTAAAAACAGTGTACAAAACAACAATTCATATAAAACAGATACCATTACAAAATAAAATCACATTATATAAAATTTTAAGCATATCCAAGATTAAAATCCATTCACATCCAGAATTCTCAACGTAAGTCTTGGTACAGGTCATGTAAAGTCCATGTTCTCATTCATTAAAAGCTTGTGTGCGCAACCATGTCTTTAAGGCTTTCCTGAAGCCTAGGAGAGTTGGTGTCCTGTTGTTGTTGTTTCCATATCAAAATTGGAACTCAAAGAGGTTCACAATTGAACAAAGACTAATACAATTCAAAACATACAAAAAGGTAAAGGTAAATGTTTCCCATGACATTGAGTCCAGTCGTGTCCGACTCTGGGGGTTGGTGCTCATCTCCATTTCTAAGCCGAAGAGCCGGCATTGTCCATAGACACCTCCAAGGTCATGTGGCCGGCATGACTGCATGGAACGCCCTTACCTTCCCGCCAGACCTATTGATCTACTCACATTGGCATGTTTTCGAACTGCTAGGTTGGCAGAAGCTGGGGCTAACAGTGGGCGCTCATTCCACTCCCGGGATTTGAACCTGGCACTTTTCGGTCTGCAAGTTCAGCAGCTCAGCGCTTTAACACACTGTGCCACCAGA
>NW_026943829.1:447141-452141 GCF_035594765.1 Anolis carolinensis | reverse complement strand
AGGGGAAAAGAGAGATACGTCCCAAGCAAACCCTTGTCGGGACCACCTTCTATCTGGAAATGTATGTCCTCAATGCAAAAGATAGAGCCCCCGGTGACACAATGGGCTAAATCCTTGTGCCGGCAGGACTGCTGACCCACAGGTTGCCGGGAGAGCAGGTGACTTCCCTCTGTCAACTCCAGCTCCCCATGCAGGGACATGAGATAAGCCAACCACAAGGATCGTAAAACATCAAAACATTCACCTCTGGGCAACATCCTTGCAGACAACGAATTCTCTCACATCAGAAGCAACTTGCAGTTTCTCAAGTTGCTCCTGACACACACAAAAACTGCAAAAGACTATGCGGATCCAGAATAGGCCTTTACAGCTATTTGAAGACCCACTACCAAGTCTTGGAAGACAATCATACTCGGCCACAGGTGATAGATGATGATGATGATATAACATACAATAATAATTATTCTTATTATTTTATTTTTATTTTTATACCCAGCCCCATCTCCCCAAAGGGACTTGGGGCAGCTTACATGGGGCCAAGCCCAGGATAAACAAACAATGTAAAAACACAACAATAAAACAAATCAATCAACAATAGAATAGATCATAAAAACTAATAAGATCACATACCCTGTTTCCCTGAAAGTAAGACATCCCCAAAAAATAAGACCTAGTAGACGTTTTGCTAAATTGCTAAATATAAGGCCTCCCCTGAAAGTAAGACCTAGCAAAGTTTTTGTTTGGAAGCATGCCCGGCGCCCGTCAAACAAAACACCGTAGCATGCAGGGTTGGTAAATGTACATAATAATAATAATAATAATAATGTATCACACAGTCCTAGACACTTGGGAAGTGTTCGACTTGTGATTTTGCAATACGAAATCCAGCATATCTATCTTGTTTGCTGTGTCATAATAAAATAATAATAATAATAATAATAATAATAATAATAATAATAATAATAATAATAATAATAATAATAAATACATCACACAGTCCTAGACACTTGGGAAGTGTTTGACTTGTGATTTTGTGATACGAAATCCAGCATATCTATCTTGTTTGCTGCGTCATACAATAAAATAAAATAATAATAATAATTATTATTTTATTTTTATACCCCGCCTCCATCTCCCCAGAGGGACTTGGGGCGGCTTACATACCAGTTGTATATGTAAATAATGGTAGTAACAAGAAATTCTTGACAGGGGTCACAGTTTGTCTGGTTTAGTTATGTTGGTTTGTGATGACAACTTCTGTACAGTATAGAATAAATGTTCATTTTTTTTTGTTCAACAATGGATATGAATTCTTCTTCATAGAAAAATAAGACATCCCCTGAAAATAAGACCTAGCGCATCTTTGGGAGTAAAAAATAATATAAGACACTGTCTTATTTTCGGGGAAACACGGTAAAATAGTCATACTTTAGTAAAATCCAGGATTGGCTCCTAAAAGGAACTGGGCCAAAAAAAAAATACTCACAAGACCACACTAGTATAAAGCAGGTTAAAACTCACAAGTCAAAATTCAATGGGTAATTGTGGCAGAGGACATAGCAAATTCCTGAGATGTCTCTTTGGGTCCGCCAATGCAAACCTGTATGGTTAGGACCATAAATGAGGCAATTTAATGTCAGAACTCATGATCTATCTTAGGCTCTTACCTTAAACCATTCTGCGTAAGGCATGAAAACGGCAGGACCCTCCAGGCCAGCCTGGCGCGCGATCAGGAACGCCGTCATCATGCTTTCCAAGTCATAGTCCTCAAAGCCTTTCTTCAGCAGATGGCTCAGGAAGTCTGGGAAAAAGACTTCCCCATAACACACACGTCTCCCACCTTTTTCCCAAAGTGAAAACAAAACAGTATGTGGGCTCAAAATGCCAAAGTCCGATCCAACCACGGACTCGGTATCTACCTTTAATCAGTGGTGCGGCTCCCGACTGGCAGACCAGCAGCGTGGAAACGCAGGAGAGGACGTGATGCCAGTTGACTTCGCTCGTCTCCAGGACGTGCTGCAAATGGCGGACCAACTCCTCCGGCTTGAAGGGCACAAACAACTACAAGGGGAGACAAAGCCAGAAACGCCTTTCACCATCCAAGCAAGGAAGATGGAAAACCATCTCAAGAGTCAGCAGATAGTTTGCTCCTGAGTGAGCAGTGTTATGTTTGGTTGGAGGCCAAAGTGGTTGAGGGGTGTCGCACCTCAGAATAGTTCACCTTGCTATTGACAGTCTTTTGTAGTTTTATTGAGCAAAAGCAGTATACTGTATATACTCGAGTATAAGCCTAGTTTTTCAGCCCTTTTTTTAAGACTGAAAAAGACCCCTCGGCTTATACTCAGGTGAGAGTCCTGGATGGCTTATATTTGGGTCAGCTTATACTCAAGAATATATGGTATATTTATTATTTTTCTCTATTATTATTGGTATTATTACATTTATTATTTTTCTCTATTATTGTTGCTACTACAGTAGAGTCTCATCCAACATAAACGGGCCAGCAGAATGTTGGATAAGTGAATAAGTTGGATAATAAGGAGAGATTAAGAAAAAGCATATTAAACATCAAAATAGTTTATGATTTTACTAATTAAGCACCAAAACATCATGTTATACAACAAATTTGACAGAAAAAGTAGTTCATTACACATTAATGCTATGTAGTAATTACTGTATTTACGAATTTAGCACCAAAATATCATGATATATTGAAAACATTGACTACAAAAATGTGTTGGATAATCCAGAACGTTGGATAAGTGAGTGTTGGATAAGTGAGATTCTACTGTATTGCATTTATTTTTCCTTTGCTTTTCCATTTTCTCTTTTTTGTTGTTGTTTTGTTTTGGGTTTTGTTGTTTTTTCACTCAGTGCACTTTGCCCAATCCATTGTATGATTTTATTAACCATCATCATCATCATCATCATCATCATCATCATCATTTAATTACTTATTAATCGCCCTCCATCCAAGATGCTCTAGGCGATTTACAAGATAAAATTGTAAAGGATAAAAATACATACATACAAATATTGATAAAATTAACATAGATTAAAAGCTCTAGTAAAGAGCTAGGTCTTGAGTGCTAGGGTATTGCTGTGTTTTATCATGTGTTTTATAATGACTGTGATTTTATTTTATGCCTTTTAATTTTATTTTTGTGTTTTTTGTATTTGATACTCTGTATGCTGGTTTTATATCTGTGAGCCGCCCCGAGTCCCTCTGGGGAGATGGTGGCGGGGTATAAAAATAAAATTATTATTATTATTATTATTATTGACACAACGACGTTGTATGACACAGCAAACAAGATAGATATGCTGGGTTTCGTTTCACAAAATCACAAGTCGAACACTTCCCAAGTGTCTAGGACTGTGTGATGTATTTTCGGATGATGCGTGCAGATCCCAGCAGGGTGGCTTTTTGCAGTTGGCAGATCGTAATTTTGTCAATGTCTATTGTTTCCAAATGCCGGCTGAGATCTTTTGGCACGGCACCCAGTGTGCCCATCACCACCGGGACCACCTGCACTGGTTTCTGCCAGAGTCTTTGAAGTTCAATCTTGAGGTCCTGATAGCGGCTGAGTTTTTCCTGTTGTTTTTCGTCAATGCGACTGTCACCTGGGATGGCAACATCAATGATCCAAACCTTGTTCTTTTCCACAACTGTGATGTCTGGTGTGTTGTGTTCCAGAACTTTGTCAGTCTGGATTCGGAAGTCCCACAGTATCTTTGCGTGCTCATTTTCCAATACTTTTGCAGGTTTGTGATCCCACCAGTTCTTTGCTGCTGGCAGGTGGTACTTGAGGCATAAGTTCCAATGAATCATGATGACTGAGGGCTGTGCTGGCGGTAGTGTAACTACCGGCAGGTCCAACCAAGCCAGAGAGGCCTCAGCTGAGGAGCACAACCAAGAGCACCTAACCCATTAGCATTATGGAGAATCAAACCCAAACGAAGTCTATACTGGCTCGGTCGTCACCCAGGATAAAAAGGACCGCGGTGGATGCTGCTGATTCTGGACATCCATCGACAAGTGGGCTACGGAATCATCAAAACCCAAATGAACAGTCACAGAAGCGGCAGAAATACACAATGCCAGAAAACCGCACAATTATTATTATTATTATTATTATTATTATTATTATTATTTTACTCTATTATTATTATTATTACATTTATTATTTCACTCTGATCTTATTATAATTATTATTATTACTATTATTGCATTTATTATTTTATATTTTACTCTATTATTACATGTATTATTTTCCTGTATTTATTATTATTATTACTATTATTTCAGGTATTATTTTACTCTATTATTATTAAAAGGATACATAAGCACATTTACACTGAAGAAGATGAGAATAATGATTTGATCAGAGTTGGACAGTCTTATCTTAAATTTGAACTTTATGTAAATATTCAAAAACATTTAACCTACTGATGCCTCAATTAATGTAATTTTATTGGTATCTATTTTTATTTCTGAAATTTACCACCCTCGGCTTATACTGGAGTCAATGTTTTCCCAGTTTTTTTGTGGTAAAAACTGGTTAATAATAATAATAATAATAATAGTAATAATAATAATAATAATACATTTATTTGTATCTCGCCACCATCTCCCCCAGAGGGGACTCGGGGCGGCTCACAGAAATATCAAATACAAAACAATAACAATATTCAATACATCAATAAACAATAACATGCACCCATTGTAATATTTGCACATTAACCAAAAAGAATAAAAACACACTTATTAAAAACATAGAATTTAAAAACAGTGAGGTTGCAATAGTAGATTAGCAAAGTGCACATCATAGGTTGTAAACTCAAAACATAGATCTATATATATAAAAGAGTGATGGCATCACGGCGATCCACAAAACAACAAAACTTTTTTGTGGCTTATATTCGGGTCGGCTTATACTCGAGTATATATGGTAGTTTTTAAAAGGAGCAGGACGACTGTGAAATGCTTGCAGTCAAAC
>NW_026943829.1:429641-442141 GCF_035594765.1 Anolis carolinensis | reverse complement strand
GCGGCTTACATACCAGTTGTATATGTAAATAATGGTAGTAACAAGAAATTCTTGACAGGGGTCACAGTTTGTCTGGTTTAGTTATGTTGGTTTGTGATGACAACTTCTGTACAGTATAGAATAAATGTTCATTTTTTTTTGTTCAACAATGGATATGAATTCTTCTTCATAGAAAAATAAGACATCCCCTGAAAATAAGACCTAGCGCATCTTTGGGAGTAAAAAATAATATAAGACACTGTCTTATTTTCGGGGAAACACGGTAAAATAGTCATACTTTAGTAAAATCCAGGATTGGCTCCTAAAAGGAACTGGGCCAAAAAAAAAATACTCACAAGACCACACTAGTATAAAGCAGGTTAAAACTCACAAGTCAAAATTCAATGGGTAATTGTGGCAGAGGACATAGCAAATTCCTGAGATGTCTCTTTGGGTCCGCCAATGCAAACCTGTATGGTTAGGACCATAAATGAGGCAATTTAATGTCAGAACTCATGATCTATCTTAGGCTCTTACCTTAAACCATTCTGCGTAAGGCATGAAAACGGCAGGACCCTCCAGGCCAGCCTGGCGCGCGATCAGGAACGCCGTCATCATGCTTTCCAAGTCATAGTCCTCAAAGCCTTTCTTCAGCAGATGGCTCAGGAAGTCTGGGAAAAAGACTTCCCCATAACACACACGTCTCCCACCTTTTTCCCAAAGTGAAAACAAAACAGTATGTGGGCTCAAAATGCCAAAGTCCGATCCAACCACGGACTCGGTATCTACCTTTAATCAGTGGTGCGGCTCCCGACTGGCAGACCAGCAGCGTGGAAACGCAGGAGAGGACGTGATGCCAGTTGACTTCGCTCGTCTCCAGGACGTGCTGCAAATGGCGGACCAACTCCTCCGGCTTGAAGGGCACAAACAACTACAAGGGGAGACAAAGCCAGAAACGCCTTTCACCATCCAAGCAAGGAAGATGGAAAACCATCTCAAGAGTCAGCAGATAGTTTGCTCCTGAGTGAGCAGTGTTATGTTTGGTTGGAGGCCAAAGTGGTTGAGGGGTGTCGCACCTCAGAATAGTTCACCTTGCTATTGACAGTCTTTTGTAGTTTTATTGAGCAAAAGCAGTATACTGTATATACTCGAGTATAAGCCTAGTTTTTCAGCCCTTTTTTTAAGACTGAAAAAGACCCCTCGGCTTATACTCAGGTGAGAGTCCTGGATGGCTTATATTTGGGTCAGCTTATACTCAAGAATATATGGTATATTTATTATTTTTCTCTATTATTATTGGTATTATTACATTTATTATTTTTCTCTATTATTGTTGCTACTACAGTAGAGTCTCATCCAACATAAACGGGCCAGCAGAATGTTGGATAAGTGAATAAGTTGGATAATAAGGAGAGATTAAGAAAAAGCATATTAAACATCAAAATAGTTTATGATTTTACTAATTAAGCACCAAAACATCATGTTATACAACAAATTTGACAGAAAAAGTAGTTCATTACACATTAATGCTATGTAGTAATTACTGTATTTACGAATTTAGCACCAAAATATCATGATATATTGAAAACATTGACTACAAAAATGTGTTGGATAATCCAGAACGTTGGATAAGTGAGTGTTGGATAAGTGAGATTCTACTGTATTGCATTTATTTTTCCTTTGCTTTTCCATTTTCTCTTTTTTGTTGTTGTTTTGTTTTGGGTTTTGTTGTTTTTTCACTCAGTGCACTTTGCCCAATCCATTGTATGATTTTATTAACCATCATCATCATCATCATCATCATCATCATCATTTAATTACTTATTAATCGCCCTCCATCCAAGATGCTCTAGGCGATTTACAAGATAAAATTGTAAAGGATAAAAATACATACATACAAATATTGATAAAATTAACATAGATTAAAAGCTCTAGTAAAGAGCTAGGTCTTGAGTGCTAGGGTATTGCTGTGTTTTATCATGTGTTTTATAATGACTGTGATTTTATTTTATGCCTTTTAATTTTATTTTTGTGTTTTTTGTATTTGATACTCTGTATGCTGGTTTTATATCTGTGAGCCGCCCCGAGTCCCTCTGGGGAGATGGTGGCGGGGTATAAAAATAAAATTATTATTATTATTATTATTATTATTATTATTATTTTACTCTATTATTATTATTATTACATTTATTATTTCACTCTGATCTTATTATAATTATTATTATTACTATTATTGCATTTATTATTTTACTCTATTATTACATGTATTATTTTCCTGTATTTATTATTATTATTACTATTATTTCAGGTATTATTTTACTCTATTATTATTAAAAGGATACATAAGCACATTTACACTGAAGAAGATGAGAATAATGATTTGATCAGAGTTGGACAGTCTTATCTTAAATTTGAACTTTATGTAAATATTCAAAAACATTTAACCTACTGATGCCTCAATTAATGTAATTTTATTGGTATCTATTTTTATTTCTGAAATTTACCACCCTCGGCTTATACTGGAGTCAATGTTTTCCCAGTTTTTTTGTGGTAAAAACTGGTTAATAATAATAATAATAATAGTAATAATAATAATAATAATACATTTATTTGTATCTCGCCACCATCTCCCCCAGAGGGGACTCGGGGCGGCTCACAGAAATATCAAATACAAAACAATAACAATATTCAATACATCAATAAACAATAACATGCACCCATTGTAATATTTGCACATTAACCAAAAAGAATAAAAACACACTTATTAAAAACATAGAATTTAAAAACAGTGAGGTTGCAATAGTAGATTAGCAAAGTGCACATCATAGGTTGTAAACTCAAAACATAGATCTATATATATAAAAGAGTGATGGCATCACGGCGATCCACAAAACAACAAAACTTTTTTGTGGCTTATATTCGGGTCGGCTTATACTCGAGTATATATGGTAGTTTTTAAAAGGAGCAGGACGACTGTGAAATGCTTGCAGTCAAACCCCAATTAAGGAAGACTTACTTTGCGGTAGAGCAAGGCGAGCACCGCATTTGTCCGAGCAAAGCTCCACTCTCTCTGGAGAGGAATGGCATCGGAAACTGATGGAAAGAAAAAGAAAACTCAATTCACACAATGTAAGGCCAGGGCTGCTAATCAATTTTTTAAATTGTGTCAGAAGCGACTTGAGAACATATTGCAAGTCGCTTCTGGTGTGAGAGATTTGGCCATGTACAAAGACGTTGTCCAAGCGATGTCAGAATGTGTTACCATCCTGCTGGGAGTCTTCACGCATGTTCCCACAAGCTAGAGCTGACAGATGGGAGCTCATCCCATCTCACGGATTCGAACCGGCAACCTTCAGGTCAGCAACCCAACCTTTAGGTCAGCAGTCCATCTGGCACAAGGGTTTAACCCACTGCACCACCACGGCTCCTTTATCTGCAACTGATAAATAAAAATAACCAACAGTTCCAATAGAATTGGAATAAGGCAGTCAATGATTTCTAAAGGCGTCTGTAACTTCAAGGCCTTTTATGCACAGGACATTCAATGAAGGCGACGTCAAGAGGACATGGACTCTCTCGCTGGCTGCTTAACAGCTAGCATCCTATTTATTTATTTATGAAACTTATACCTCACCTTTATTTATTTATTTAGTTATTTATTTGCATCATTTTTACCCTGCCTTTCTCCCAGGGGGGACTCAAGGCGGCTTACAATAAATAGGCAAAAATTCAATGCCTAAAAACAGTGTACAAAACAACAATTCATATAAAACAGATACCATTACAAAATAAAATCACATTATATAAAATTTTAAGCATATCCAAGATTAAAATCCATTCACATCCAGAATTCTCAACGTAAGTCTTGGTACAGGTCATGTAAAGTCCATGTTCTCATTCATTAAAAGCTTGTGTGCGCAACCATGTCTTTAAGGCTTTCCTGAAGCCTAGGAGAGTTGGTGTCCTGTTGTTGTTGTTGTTGTTTCCATATCAAAATTGGAACTCAAAGAGGTTCACAATTGAACAAAGACTAATACAATTCAAAACATACAAAAAGGTAAAGGTAAATGTTTCCCATGACATTGAGTCCAGTCGTGTCCGACTCTGGGGGTTGGTGCCCATCTCCATTTCTAAGCCGAAGAGCCGGCATTGTCCATAGACACCTCCAAGGTCATGTGGCCGGCATGACTGCATGGAACGCCCTTACCTTCCCGCCAGACCTATTGATCTACTCACATTGGCATGTTTTCGAACTGCTAGGTTGGCAGAAGCTGGGGCTAACAGTGGGCGCTCATTCCACTCCCGGGATTTGAACCTGGCACTTTTCGGTCTGCAAGTTCAGCAGCTCAGCGCTTTAACACACTGTGCCACCAGAGGCCCCAAAAATATATATATATATATACAAAACTGGGTCATAAAAACAGAATATAGAAATGTTAGTTAAAAAAAAAACCCAAAAGGTAGTTTGACTTCTCCAGGGATTAACATACTCTCTGTCCTCCATACAAGAATGGCTCTCGACTTATATAAAAATCAACTGATACATGAGTATATATGGCAACCTGTTTACAGTATTAGAACAATTCACCCCACAGTACAAAAATAAAATGCAATTTATTTTTTAAAAAGCCCTACCTTTGAGCTGAGGGTTGTAGGTCAGAACTTGGGTCAAAGTTTGGCTGAAGAAGTCTTGCAGGGCCTCAGGCAGGACCAGGCCTTGGTAGGCACTCACAGTAAACACATGGAGCCTATATATATACAAAATAAAATGTACAAAAATAAAATGCAATTTATCTATCTATCTATCTATCTATCTATCTATCTATCTATCTATCTATATACACACACACACAGTAGAGTCTCACTTATCCAAGCTAAATGGGCTGGCAGAAGCTTGGATAAGTGAATATCTTGGATAATAAGGAGGGATTAAGGAAATAATAATAATAATAATAATAATAATAAAACTTTATTTATACCCCGCCACCATCTGCCCGTGGGGACTCGGGGCGGGTCACAATGTTACAAAAGTAACAGCGCAAATACATTAACAATATACACAGTTTAAAACACAAGAAGATGATAAAACAGAAGTTAAAACAAAGGTTTATACAACAGTAATAATACAACAGTAATAATATCAAACAACCACCAATGCCATTCAGTGGGGGGAAAGCCTATTAAACATCAAATTAGGTTATGATTTTACTAATTAAGCACCCAAACATCACGTTATACAACGAATTTGACAGAAAAAGTATTTCAATACGCAGTAATGTTATGTTGTAATTACCGTATTTACGAATTTAGCACCAAAATATCATAATATATTGCAAACATTGACTACAAAAATGGCTTGGATAATCCAGAGGCTTGGATAAGCGAGGTTTGGATAAGTGAGACTCTACTGTATGTATGTATGTATGTATATATATGTGTGTGTGTGTGTGTGTATATATATATATATGCAATATATATACAATATATATATATATATATATATGTATAATAAATTGCATTTTATTTTTGTACATTTTATTTTGTGTGTGTGTGTGTGTGTGTGTGTGTGTGTGTGTATGTGTGTGTGTGTGTGTGTGTGTGTGTGTGTGTGTGTGTGTGTATATATATATATATAAAAATTAGAGAAAGAAAATCTCTTAGTGCTCAAGAAGAAAGGCTCTCCCCAAACACGGTTTGGTTTAATGCAAACAAAAAAATAGTATCTTCCATCCCTTCTCTTTTATCCAACTCAGCTAAATAATAATAATAATAATAATAATAATAATAATAATAATAATAATTTCATCCAAAAATACATCACACAGTCCTAAATGCTTGGGAAGTGTTCGACTTGTGATTTTGTGATACGAAATCCAGCATATCTATCTTGTTTGCTGTGTCATACAATAAAATAATAATAGAGGAAATAAAAATAAAAATAGAGGAAAGAAGAAGAAGAAGAAGAAATAAAACAATAAGAATTATTATTATATATTATATTATTATTATTATATTATTATATATATTGGAGTCATGGTGGCTCAATGGGTTAAACCCTTGTGCCAGTTGAACTGCTGACCTGAAGGTTTGCGGTTCAAATCTGCAAGATGGTGTGAGCTCCTGTCTGTCAGCTCTAGCTTGTGGGGACATGAGAAGCCTCCCAGCAGGATGATATATACACCCCACTTGCCTAGTTTCCAACAGACCTCACAACCTCTGACATAGATCATAGCAACCCCTATGACATAGATCATAGCAAAATAAAACGGTAAAATGGTAAAACAAACATCCCCACTATTAGATAGAAAGGGGGCCGGTCAAGTCAAAAAATGCAAAAGTATACAAAATGCAAAAAATACAAAACCTTTTAATAAGGTATCTGGGCAAAGTGTTGAGGAGTTATCTAGAAGAGTTGGGGTAGGGAGTCAAGTTGTTTCCAATACCGGGGCAAAACAAAATGCAGAAAAGCGGTATTTCTATAGGAGGGGTCTGTCGTGGGGTTAATTATTCCAATGCACACTGGAAAAGCCATGTTTTTAACTGTTTACTAAATACATATAAGCAAAGACCACCAGCACTGAAGCGATGATTCTCTGCCTTCAACTTCGTGGGACCGGATGCCAAGTTGTCCAAAGGTCCGATCACCGTCTCGCAAAGCAGTTACTCTACTCTCAGTTCAAGAATGGAAAATGGAATTTCAGAGGACAGATGGGCTTAGAGCTAACCATAAAAATGTGGCAGGAACATGGCGAGAGAACTAGGAAGCCCTGACTTTCGATCATTGGAACTGGAGGTCAGCTGTTACCAACAGTGCTGTGGATTTTGCAGAGGCACGAATGAAGGGGAAAAGAGAGATACGTCCCAAGCAAACCCTTGTCGGGACCACCTTCTATCTGGAAATGTATGTCCTCAATGCAAAAGATAGAGCCCCCGGTGACACAATGGGCTAAATCCTTGTGCCGGCAGGACTGCTGACCCACAGGTTGCCGGGAGAGCAGGTGACTTCCCTCTGTCAACTCCAGCTCCCCATGCAGGGACATGAGATAAGCCAACCACAAGGATCGTAAAACATCAAAACATTCACCTCTGGGCAACATCCTTGCAGACAACGAATTCTCTCACATCAGAAGCAACTTGCAGTTTCTCAAGTTGCTCCTGACACACACAAAAACTGCAAAAGACTATGCGGATCCAGAATAGGCCTTTACAGCTATTTGAAGACCCACTACCAAGTCTTGGAAGACAATCATACTCGGCCACAGGTGATAGATGATGATGATGATATAACATACAATAATAATTATTCTTATTATTTTATTTTTATTTTTATACCCAGCCCCATCTCCCCAAAGGGACTTGGGGCAGCTTACATGGGGCCAAGCCCAGGATAAACAAACAATGTAAAAACACAACAATAAAACAAATCAATCAACAATAGAATAGATCATAAAAACTAATAAGATCACATACCCTGTTTCCCTGAAAGTAAGACATCCCCAAAAAATAAGACCTAGTAGACGTTTTGCTAAATTGCTAAATATAAGGCCTCCCCTGAAAGTAAGACCTAGCAAAGTTTTTGTTTGGAAGCATGCCCGGCGCCCGTCAAACAAAACACCGTAGCATGCAGGGTTGGTAAATGTACATAATAATAATAATAATAATAATGTATCACACAGTCCTAGACACTTGGGAAGTGTTCGACTTGTGATTTTGCAATACGAAATCCAGCATATCTATCTTGTTTGCTGTGTCATAATAAAATAATAATAATAATAATAATAATAATAATAATAATAATAATAAATACATCACACAGTCCTAGACACTTGGGAAGTGTTTGACTTGTGATTTTGTGATACGAAATCCAGCATATCTATCTTGTTTGCTGCGTCATACAATAAAATAAAATAATAATAATAATTATTATTTTATTTTTATACCCCGCCTCCATCTCCCCAGAGGGACTTGGGGCGGCTTACATACCAGTTGTATATGTAAATAATGGTAGTAACAAGAAATTCTTGACAGGGGTCACAGTTTGTCTGGTTTAGTTATGTTGGTTTGTGATGACAACTTCTGTACAGTATAGAATAAATGTTCATTTTTTTTTGTTCAACAATGGATATGAATTCTTCTTCATAGAAAAATAAGACATCCCCTGAAAATAAGACCTAGCGCATCTTTGGGAGTAAAAAATAATATAAGACACTGTCTTATTTTCGGGGAAACACGGTAAAATAGTCATACTTTAGTAAAATCCAGGATTGGCTCCTAAAAGGAACTGGGCCAAAAAAAAAAATACTCACAAGACCACACTAGTATAAAGCAGGTTAAAACTCACAAGTCAAAATTCAATGGGTAATTGTGGCAGAGGACATAGCAAATTCCTGAGATGTCTCTTTGGGTCCGCCAATGCAAACCTGTATGGTTAGGACCATAAATGAGGCAATTTAATGTCAGAACTCATGATCTATCTTAGGCTCTTACCTTAAACCATTCTGCGTAAGGCATGAAAACGGCAGGACCCTCCAGGCCAGCCTGGCGCGCGATCAGGAACGCCGTCATCATGCTTTCCAAGTCATAGTCCTCAAAGCCTTTCTTCAGCAGATGGCTCAGGAAGTCTGGGAAAAAGACTTCCCCATAACACACACGTCTCCCACCTTTTTCCCAAAGTGAAAACAAAACAGTATGTGGGCTCAAAATGCCAAAGTCCGATCCAACCACGGACTCGGTATCTACCTTTAATCAGTGGTGCGGCTCCCGACTGGCAGACCAGCAGCGTGGAAACGCAGGAGAGGACGTGATGCCAGTTGACTTCGCTCGTCTCCAGGACGTGCTGCAAATGGCGGACCAACTCCTCCGGCTTGAAGGGCACAAACAACTACAAGGGGAGACAAAGCCAGAAACGCCTTTCACCATCCAAGCAAGGAAGATGGAAAACCATCTCAAGAGTCAGCAGATAGTTTGCTCCTGAGTGAGCAGTGTTATGTTTGGTTGGAGGCCAAAGTGGTTGAGGGGTGTCGCACCTCAGAATAGTTCACCTTGCTATTGACAGTCTTTTGTAGTTTTATTGAGCAAAAGCAGTATACTGTATATACTCGAGTATAAGCCTAGTTTTTCAGCCCTTTTTTTAAGACTGAAAAAGACCCCTCGGCTTATACTCAGGTGAGAGTCCTGGATGGCTTATATTTGGGTCAGCTTATACTCAAGAATATATGGTATATTTATTATTTTTCTCTATTATTATTGGTATTATTACATTTATTATTTTTCTCTATTATTGTTGCTACTACAGTAGAGTCTCATCCAACATAAACGGGCCAGCAGAATGTTGGATAAGTGAATAAGTTGGATAATAAGGAGAGATTAAGAAAAAGCATATTAAACATCAAAATAGTTTATGATTTTACTAATTAAGCACCAAAACATCATGTTATACAACAAATTTGACAGAAAAAGTAGTTCATTACACATTAATGCTATGTAGTAATTACTGTATTTACGAATTTAGCACCAAAATATCATGATATATTGAAAACATTGACTACAAAAATGTGTTGGATAATCCAGAACGTTGGATAAGTGAGTGTTGGATAAGTGAGATTCTACTGTATTGCATTTATTTTTCCTTTGCTTTTCCATTTTCTCTTTTTTGTTGTTGTTTTGTTTTGGGTTTTGTTGTTTTTTCACTCAGTGCACTTTGCCCAATCCATTGTATGATTTTATTAACCATCATCATCATCATCATCATCATCATCATCATTTAATTACTTATTAATCGCCCTCCATCCAAGATGCTCTAGGCGATTTACAAGATAAAATTGTAAAGGATAAAAATACATACATACAAATATTGATAAAATTAACATAGATTAAAAGCTCTAGTAAAGAGCTAGGTCTTGAGTGCTAGGGTATTGCTGTGTTTTATCATGTGTTTTATAATGACTGTGATTTTATTTTATGCCTTTTAATTTTATTTTTGTGTTTTTTGTATTTGATACTCTGTATGCTGGTTTTATATCTGTGAGCCGCCCCGAGTCCCTCTGGGGAGATGGTGGCGGGGTATAAAAATAAAATTATTATTATTATTATTATTATTATTGACACAACGACGTTGTATGACACAGCAAACAAGATAGATATGCTGGGTTTCGTTTCACAAAATCACAAGTCGAACACTTCCCAAGTGTCTAGGACTGTGTGATGTATTTTCGGATGATGCGTGCAGATCCCAGCAGGGTGGCTTTTTGCAGTTGGCAGATCGTAATTTTGTCAATGTCTATTGTTTCCAAATGCCGGCTGAGATCTTTTGGCACGGCACCCAGTGTGCCCATCACCACCGGGACCACCTGCACTGGTTTCTGCCAGAGTCTTTGAAGTTCAATCTTGAGGTCCTGATAGCGGCTGAGTTTTTCCTGTTGTTTTTCGTCAATGCGACTGTCACCTGGGATGGCAACATCAATGATCCAAACCTTGTTCTTTTCCACAACTGTGATGTCTGGTGTGTTGTGTTCCAGAACTTTGTCAGTCTGGATTCGGAAGTCCCACAGTATCTTTGCGTGCTCATTTTCCAATACTTTTGCAGGTTTGTGATCCCACCAGTTCTTTGCTGCTGGCAGGTGGTACTTGAGGCATAAGTTCCAATGAATCATGATGACTGAGGGCTGTGCTGGCGGTAGTGTAACTACCGGCAGGTCCAACCAAGCCAGAGAGGCCTCAGCTGAGGAGCACAACCAAGAGCACCTAACCCATTAGCATTATGGAGAATCAAACCCAAACGAAGTCTATACTGGCTCGGTCGTCACCCAGGATAAAAAGGACCGCGGTGGATGCTGCTGATTCTGGACATCCATCGACAAGTGGGCTACGGAATCATCAAAACCCAAATGAACAGTCACAGAAGCGGCAGAAATACACAATGCCAGAAAACCGCACAATTATTATTATTATTATTATTATTATTATTATTATTATTATTATTTTACTCTATTATTATTATTATTACATTTATTATTTCACTCTGATCTTATTATAATTATTATTATTACTATTATTGCATTTATTATTTTACTCTATTATTACATGTATTATTTTCCTGTATTTATTATTATTATTACTATTATTTCAGGTATTATTTTACTCTATTATTATTAAAAGGATACATAAGCACATTTACACTGAAGAAGATGAGAATAATGATTTGATCAGAGTTGGACAGTCTTATCTTAAATTTGAACTTTATGTAAATATTCAAAAACATTTAACCTACTGATGCCTCAATTAATGTAATTTTATTGGTATCTATTTTTATTTCTGAAATTTACCACCCTCGGCTTATACTGGAGTCAATGTTTTCCCAGTTTTTTTGTGGTAAAAACTGGTTAATAATAATAATAATAATAGTAATAATAATAATAATAATAATAATAATAATAATAATACATTTATTTGTATCTCGCCACCATCTCCCCCAGAGGGGACTCGGGGCGGCTCACAGAAATATCAAATACAAAACAATAACAATATTCAATACATCAATAAACAATAACATGCACCCATTGTAATATTTGCACATTAACCAAAAAGAATAAAAACACACTTATTAAAAACATAGAATTTAAAAACAGTGAGGTTGCAATAGTAGATTAGCAAAGTGCACATCATAGGTTGTAAACTCAAAACATAGATCTATATATATAAAAGAGTGATGGCATCACGGCGATCCACAAAACAACAAAACTTTTTTGTGGCTTATATTCGGGTCGGCTTATACTCGAGTATATATGGTAGTTTTTAAAAGGAGCAGGACGACTGTGAAATGCTTGCAGTCAAACCCCAATTAAGGAAGACTTACTTTGCGGTAGAGCAAGGCGAGCACCGCATTTGTCCGAGCAAAGCTCCACTCTCTCTGGAGAGGAATGGCATCGGAAACTGATGGAAAGAAAAAGAAAACTCAATTCACACAATGTAAGGCCAGGGCTGCTAATCAATTTTTTAAATTGTGTCAGAAGCGACTTGAGAACATATTGCAAGTCGCTTCTGGTGTGAGAGATTTGGCCATGTACAAAGACGTTGTCCAAGCGATGTCAGAATGTGTTACCATCCTGTGCTGGGAGTCTTCACGCATGTTCCCACAAGCTAGAGCTGACAGATGGGAGCTCATCCCATCTCACGGATTCGAACCGGCAACCTTCAGGTCAGCAACCCAACCTTTAGGTCAGCAGTCCATCTGGCACAAGGGTTTAACCCACTGCACCACCACGGCTCCTTTATCTGCAACTGATAAATAAAAATAACCAACAGTTCCAATAGAATTGGAATAAGGCAGTCAATGATTTCTAAAGGCGTCTGTAACTTCAAGGCCTTTTATGCACAGGACATTCAATGAAGGCGACGTCAAGAGGACATGGACTCTCTCGCTGGCTGCTTAACAGCTAGCATCCTATTTATTTATTTATGAAACTTATACCTCACCTTTATTTATTTATTTAGTTATTTATTTACATCATTTTTACCCTGCC